>NW_027185252.1:5127500-5172500 GCF_022577435.1 Embiotoca jacksoni
TGAGGTTCAGGCCACTTTAACAGGCACTTTAATGGGCAGTCTGTCCAATTGTCCCACCAGTGTGAACGTGTGCGCACCAATTTAGCCCACTCCTCGCTGTCCTGTTCTTCTGGAGCTGTGTGTGTAATGGAGTTAACAGCTGGACACCACTTCTTTTAACACAGCCTACTCGTGTGTTTTCTGTAGCTCCTTTCTCTTTTTCACTCGCCTTTTTTCCCTCCTTCCCTCTCTCATTCTCACAGTGCCAAGTTAAGACAGCTTGTTTTTGCTGCGGTGTGTCTCACAAAGTGTCTCTAAACATCAAACAACAGGCTAATCTGCTAGTCTTTATTAAAGCTGAGTGCACATTACACAACCTGGATTGCTGCTGGTTTCTTTATTAAGTAGCAAAAGATTCTGCACATTTTTGAGAAAGAGGTAAAACCGTGCAAACCAGATTTTCATCAGAGTTCATTTTTATACACCGAATTATTCAAATGCATGTTTGCAAAGAACAGGGACTGTAGATTTTGTCCCGTGCTTCTTATAATATGGTGTAGTTATCTCAGAAGAGGAATAGCTTCAAAGCTAGAGAGGAGGGATGAGTGCAGCTACAATCCATCTCTCATAACAAACAAAGGGCGTGTGCAGTAACTCTAGGAATAAGAAAGACTTGAAAAAAAAAAAATCATAATCAATCCTTTCATTGCCCTAAAAAAATACTATAATTCAACGTGGAAACGTTAGAGAATGTCATCACAGAAACAAATGCTTGGCTAAAAGTCAGTAAAGAAAACTGTCAGACATTCTAAAGCTGTGTCGACATAGAGAGCGTTTCAGCTGTATTTTTCAGTTGACCAAACAGATATGCCTCCGTTTTAATCAATCCAGCTTTGTACACTGGCTTTATTCACACTATAACCACATACACTCCAAGTCTCTTGTCCAGTGTCCAGTGGAGCGAAGGAGGATCGAGGGTGACTGAGAACCTGAGGACACTATGCCCGCCCACCTGTACCAACAAACTGACTGCACCCCAGGAATGTCAATCAAACCGGGCACGCCCCCAAACATTCCCCTTTTTTTAGTTTCAGAAGGACACTCAGTACACTGATCAGAAGGAATGAATTTAGGGAATAACACCATAATGACTTGTGGAAAAAAAAAGACTGACTTAGTATTTTGAGAGAAGTTGATGCTTTTTGAATGGTAGCATATCGGAGCCCGAGGTTTTTTGGAGCTGGTCCCTGGTGGCAATCAGTGGTATTGCATGTTAAGGCACTTCAGCGTTGGCTTCACTTTTCAGACCCATTTTTACTTTATATAGAGTCTGTGGTTTCTTCACTATACAGACAGACAACCTGTCACGCTCACACTCACACCAATAGCCAATTTATAATCAATTAATCTAGACCGCTTATCTTTGGACGGCGGGAGGAAGCCGGACACTCGGAGGACACCCACGCAGGCACGGGGAGAACATACAAACTCCACACAGAAAGGCCTCAGCCGAGCAGCAGGTTCGAACAAAGAGCCTTCTTCCTGTCAGATGACATGCTAACCACTGTACCATCGTGCTGCCTTTGACTGATTTGTCTTATAAAAGCGTCGTTCTGATTGAGTATTTGTTTTTTTTCTTTTCTTGGATTTGTTTCTTACCTTTAAGTGAAAGTCCCAGACCTGAGCATCATAATGCTGGTGTTGAGTGACATGGAGTCCGGCCTGCCGGGCCAGTTGACAAAACAGTCTCAGAGTTTCACCTCTCAGTGGGGCGAACACCAACGCCATGCCCTGGACAGGAAACAAGAAGAGGAGGAAGTAGGGTTCATTTGAAGGTGCATAGTAAACGTAGTGCAGACTACATTTATGGGGTACTTTACACATACAGTGTTGTCACACGTCATTTCTCATAATATTTGGTATTCAGCTTTCACACACAAAGACACATACAGAGTTAGATGTTAGTAAGTCTCTTTCCAGGTAAATGATAAACTAAAAACGAAAAGTTAAAGCTCTGCTAATCCAATCAAACTGAGAACTGAGAACACACGTGTAGGTGTGAATTTGTCTCCATGAGCAAGTGACGTATTTGTTTGTCTGTGTGTGTGAGAAAGACAGAGACAAAAGAAAGAGTGTGCATCACAAACATCCTGCAAATGCTAAGAGGATTACCAACAGGTTCAAAGTTTCTTTGAAATCCTCCAGTTTTCAGTTTTATTTCATGTTGATCATGTTATTATTGTTTTAATTAAATGGAGCAAAGAGGGATGCTCGCACAATCGCACACATACAGCAAATACACGCAGTGAAATGCACAATGACACAACGCAAGCTAAAAGAACACAAAGGCAACAAAAACAGACGGATCGCTGCGTTTGACAGATGATTTTTCATCTGTACATCCAGTTGCATTTTTTCCCCAAACCCTGCTGTCTGTCTAAAAACACAGCAAAAACAAACAGACAAAATTCCTCCTCGCACTAATCAGCTGATTAAGGGGATCCAGCCCACCGGATGGACCACCTTTGTCAGAAACAACAAATTAGTGCCATTAGATGGGAGAATTAATTGCTTTGTTAATTGTTTAATCAGCTTAGCAAATTATTAAATATTTGGCAAAGCTTGTTGTGGCAGCGACAGTCTGATGGCCGACACTCAAATCATATTAGCCCCTGAATTATCTCCGCTGGATTAAAGAGAGGGAGACATGAGGAGAGACTTAACACACAGATGTACAACAACAGCCAGATGTCACGTCTGTCTTTTGACAGCATTCGACCACAGCAGCTTCTGCAGTCAATACTCAGGCTGCAGGTGTTATCGTGCATTCCACTGTCTGACATGTCAGCTGAAAAGACACGTGTCACTGTAATATTAATAATATAATCTGTCTGCCTTTTGCTTTTCCTTTGTTATTTGCAACACAGGCAATAAGGAAACTTGATTTTAAAGGGTTAGTTCACCCAAACTATATGAAAAAAAAAAAAAAAACTCACGTGGTACGTGACCATGTGGATGGTTTTGATTTTATGTGCTCAGTTTCAGAGATGATTTCTGCCCCAACTCCAGTGTAATAAAAGTGTTGACAGTATTTACTGACAAATCACTGACATTTAAAAAGTACAACAGTAACATCTCCCTTCAGAAACACTGTCCTTATTGTGCTGGATTATTCAGAGAACGTGCAACCAGCAGTTTTCATAGGGACTATTTCTTCTGTAAAAAGTAGTTCTCGTGAAAACGGTTCACCTCAGGGTCGATGGATTATTTAGAGAAATGAGGACAGTGTTTTGCTAATTTGTTTTTTTTTAATTTTTGTTGTCACTTGCATATATTCTTAATACCGCTATGTTGAAATAAGAGACATAATAACATGTCTGTGGTTTGCCACTTTTAAAATATTTGAGATTCAGAGAAGTATATTTCCCCCCATGATTCTGGTCTCCACCCTCCCCCACATCCTTTCCTTTCTGTGTCCTCTCCTCCTCCTTCTCCCTATCTCCTTCCCTTCGGTGCCATTTTCACCTCTTTTTCATAAACAGATATTCCCTATACCAGACTGGCCTCTGTGCTTTAAAACGCTGCCCTCTTCCCTCAGATGAATACAAATCTCAACCCTATCTCTTGCAGCCTTTTGCTTTTGTCCCCCCATTTGCTTTGGCTGTCACAGCGTGGGGTCTTATCGCGAGGCCAAAAGGGAGAAGTTGCCTTGGATTTATGATTAAGGGAAGAGAAGGGAAGAGAGAGAAGGAGATCAGAGCGGTGCATTCAAGTCGCTTATAATAAGCATTAAAGCATTACATGATATTAATCCTGTCAGACTATTAATGTGTATAGGGTTTGGGGCAAAGCCTAATTATGATTGAGAAGAGTGGGAGGTGATTTAGAGGAAGGGGATAAGCAGAGATATATACAGTAGACACACAGAGGCAAACACACACACACACACACACACACACACACACACACACACACACACACACACTTACGTTGGGTTGCAGTAATCTCCTTATGGAATCAACCAGGCTGGCTCTGTACTGGTCGAGAAACAAACTGTGCAGGAGAGAGAGAGAGAGAGAGAGTCAGGTTAGAATGCATTCTTATGATAGCAGTTCCAGATAAAGCAGCAGGCTATTTATTTTCTTTTGTTTACAAATAAATCCACCAGCAGGAATAGGGGAAAAACAATTTGCATGAGTAAGATGCTCTTCCTTTTTGTTTACGTCTGAGTTTTCATGGGTATTCACCTCAGCCTGCTGTCGCGGCGCTCAGAGGAATGCAGAACATCAAAAACTCCAACGTGCACAGATACCATCAGCTACAGCAAACACACACACGTGTGTATGCACAAATATGCACACTTTTACTGAGACACTTCAAAGTGGCGCAAAAGCACATGGCGTTGGTGGAATTAATACCTGGAGTGTTCACTTTTTAGTTGATATGAAGATAGACGAATGAAAACAACACACAGCGGGGAAAATTAAACAATTAGTATTAACAAAACCAAATTCACTGGCCCCATTGTGGATTAAATAATAACATACTGTAACTTGCTTGGTGACCACAGCTTTGGTCTTAATGCTGTTGCAAAGTAGATATTTAGTCTATATTTATGTGGAAACTTCACCAAATGAGGTGGAGGAAGTCAGGAGTACCAATCAAGATACACAATAACATATTGATTAAGGAAAAATAGATATACATTACTATAACTTGCTGGAAGTGCTTGGTAACCTGCTTTCTAACCTCTGCCTCCACCAACTGACCCTAAATATCTCACAGCAAGAGAAAAACTCTGAAATGGATCACCCAGAGGTTAGTCAGTCACTCCTCTGCTAATAAAATAATTAACTAATTTAGGATTGATGCTCTTCACATGACAATTGTCAGAAACCACATTCCTCTGTGCATATTCAGAATTGATTCTGTGTTGTTGTTTTTTTAAAACAAACAAAAAAAATTCAGTTGAGCTCCAAGCCAAAAAAAAAAAAGTTGGTGGGACGTTTCTTTTTTTAAACAGCTTTTTCTTCCAAGAACTACATTAATTACAAGAATATATCCAGGAGCTTCAGTGGGAAGAAAGAGAAAGGGGGTTTAACACAGGTATAAATACAGTCTGAAAAGTGAAAGTTTATTTACTTATATGCAAAATAATATCATTATAACTGGCCCCTTGTGAAAAGACAAACCCTCAATTACAGTATATGGTTAAAAATGAGGTATTGATCTGGATGGAGGTTCATGCAACACACACACACACACACACACACACACACACACACACACACACACACACACACACACACACACACAGATACATTGCATTTACTTTCATTTAATTTTTGGAGGCTCACCCTGAATTCATGTCCTCAATTTAATCTTGGACTATGTACATAATGATGACTCACTTTTTGCTTTAAAAAGGAAAGTGGGTAACCACAATAGGATTGTGTAAACAGATTTCTGTCCCCACAACACGAGTAACTTAAGTCACAGACAGACACACACACACACACACACACACACACACACACACACACACACACACGCGCAAATCGACTCCAATCATTCTAAACAAAGTAACACCTGTCTATCTATCCACAATGACAAATTTCAATCCATTATGCAAGTAAGTAGTAAGCTATGAATATGAGCGTGTGTGTGTGTGTGTGTGTGTGTGTGTGTGTGTGTGTACCTATTATCACAGATGAGAGGGGAGTAATTTGACTAAAATGCAACAATACAGTGCAGATTTGACATAATCCTGCACATCCGTCCAACTGGCCAGTGGAGTGGCAATCTGGATGCAACCTCTCAAACACAGTCTCTGACCTTTCCTCATTCAAAATCCTCTGAGCCCAGTGAGGAACGAAAGGTGCATCTCTGCCGACATACTTGCACGGAAAAGCTTTATGTGTTTACCTGTTAAAAATATAACATGCAGCTGGACAACCTCATTTCTGTCAACAGAATTCATTGAGGGAAAAAAAACAAAAACACAAATGACCTCTGCAAACTCAAAACCAGGATGTATGTACGTATGTGGAGAGTTTATTGTTCTTCCAAGGCCAGACAGAGGTGTGAAGTTTATCTGACTTTTCTGTTTTGGTTTATTTTGCCACAGATATCAGTTCACAGGAAAAGTGAGTGGCAAAGAAAACAAGGAAGTGAGCTTGTTGGGTGGAGGTAACTGCTGAACACACACACACACACACACACACACACACACACACACACACACACACACAGGGGCCAAAGGAAGGACAGGGTGTCATTCAACGGGCAACGGTTAAACAAAAAAGAGCAACTGATTAAAACTCGTTTTAAAGATATCAACAACTACCGATATAAGATTGTGACATGATCAATAAGGCCCATGTGATACACAAAGTAAGCCTTTGGTACCTATTATTTAAAGGGCAGACTATTATTAGTCATACACAGGCATATATTTGGAACTGTGGCATTACTTTAAGATTATTATGAATAGGAATTGTTTATTACAACAGAAACAAACCAAATACAAATTTATAGTATACAGAAATTAACAGTATAAATAAGACAATAATATGTAAAATTGCCCAACGTAGAGTGGCAGATAATAAAGCATGCACATTTGAAAGACTATCTAAAATTTAAAGGGACAAAAATCACCACTGAGATGAGCCATATTAGTTTGCATGCCAGTTGGAAATATTTGTCTACCAAACATAAACTGTGTCTGTCCATTATATACCTGGTAATTATTTTCAACTTGTGACCATTGTTCCTGTTTATTTATGCAATTCTGACCTTATGAAAACACCGATAAGCGTATCTTCAATTATATAAGGTTCCTTTGTGACAATGTTTCATTTGAGGTTGAGTTACTTCTGACTGTATTTGCTTATAAAAGAGGTGCTTCTAATGCTAAAGCTTGGTTTCATGGAGGAAAGAAATATGTTTGAGTTTCTGGCATCTTTTTACCTTCATGTAATACAATGTCTACAATTGAAATATTTTGTATATAATATATATAGATATATACTGTGCTGTATATACTGTGCATTTTATATTTTATACTGCTATTTACTGCTATTTTATTGCTTTTCTATTATTATCTTATTGCTTCTGTATGCTGCTGTAGCGAAAAAATTTCCCCTCGGGGATTAATAAAGTAACTACCTAACCTAATCTAACCTAACTTAAATTAATTTTCCTGTGACACTTTTCCATTCAAATGAACATCTCTCAGTCTACTACATTGTTTGGCTGGTATTCACTGTTTTATAGTGTCAAGCTAATATTTATGGACTCCCAAATCGAGTGGTCTTTCTCTTTAAGGTCACATCAGATGCACCCAGACTGTCAGAGGCCCATTGTCTCACGATGACCCCTCCCACCCAGGACAGGCCAGCGAACTCCAGTCACAACTGAAAAGAGGTCAAAGGGCAAAGAGGGCGTGTGTGTGTGTGTGTGTGTGTGTGTGTGTGTGTGTGTGTGTGTGTGTGTGTGTGTGTGTGTGTGTGTGTGTGTCGCTGCTATATTTATCTGCTTACACACGTATGAGAACGTATAGGATGTCGTCAATGCTGCAAGGGTGAGCCTGTGGAAACAAATGATATCATCCACTCAGTCTCCCATGGGAGAAAGTTAAGGGTTAAATGCAGTGGTGTACATTTTGTATGCATTGCAAGGATCTTCTGTGGGATCTTATATCCCTTTGTTTGTCTTAAATCTAAAATATTCAGTAATTATTAGAGATCTCTACAGTATGACTCCTGTTCTCTTTGAATTTTGTTAAAATGTATTTTTTTTGTTGCCCTATTTATGTAAAAAAATACTCCAAGGATACCCAACTAATTGGTTTTAGATGATTCTGTACAGAAAATGCACTCTTACTACATGTGCTGCTGCGTGGGAAAACAAGACTAAGGCACTTAAGAGGAGCAGCAACACAACCTCGTGATAGTGTACACAAACACAAGATCACACACAGACACTAAATATAGAAGTAGTAAAGTGAAATGTGGTAAAGGTGTTAACCTGGACCCTCTTAAAAAGACAGTTAATACCAAAACTGTCGTTTTCAGCCTCTCTAATCACGCTCTTACAAGTTACACTAAGCATGCCTTAACATTCTGCTGAAGTGGTAAAAAGGTTGGAAACCTCTTGAGTTTCTGAGTTTGTTTCCTAAAAATGCAGAATTATGACACCTCAAGCTATAAATATTGAAAACCATTATTGTAGCAACAACCTGAATGAGATGTGAGCCGCAGAAGTTATGACTAGTTTCTGACTCAATTTGGCCCTGATGACAAAAAGGGTCTGTACACATCTGTCATCTATCGTCAATGTTATAAATGACCTTTTTAATTTATTTGAATATTACATACTTCAAAACATGAAAACATATTTGTTTACGTTAGCGTGGCAGAAATGATGTATAGACCAGGGACAACTATTCTATTTGTAACACAACAATATTTAAAAAATACTACATGACATGATTTGATTCCAAGGAATTACAAAAACAGTATGGGGGAAAAAGGACACGAGACAGAAAACAGACACAAAAGAGAAAAGAGAGAAAAAGTTAACAAGTCTGCTAATGTTGACTGCTACAGAATGTAGTGAAACATTATGTGAAAGAAGATGCTTCTGAATGACAGATTCTGATTCAAGGTGAAGTGGAAAATGTCCTACAACAGAATGGAGAAGCCCACGAAAGATGCTTAGTTTGCATAATGAATTACACATAAATTATGAAAACAATGTTCTCTCTTGATCCAATCAGGTTATTCAAGCACCCAGTTGCTTATTGATTAGGCATTATCCATAGTGCAGCAGACTGTCACCACATATTACTGACCCTCTGCTCAGGGCACTATTGTCATAAGTCATTACAACAAAGATGTATTTGTGTTGTGCGTGTATGGCATTAATGTATTTAGTGTTCATAAACTAATCCAATACATCTTCAAAAGTGAAACACGAAATGCATAAAAAGTGCATGTGAAAACTTACAGAAGATGCAAATGACACAGATATAGCACAAAAATAGAATAATGCATGCACACGCACAAAGTCACACACACATACACAGGCCTTTATCTCATTGCCCACACATGGACAGCTTTTGGAGAAAGCAGACATGCCAACATCCCAGCCAAAGATTCTCTGCCACCCACATGCTCACTGCAGGAATCCCTCTCTCCCCCTCTCTCTCCCCCTCCCTGTCTGCCAGACAAACACAAACACAAACACATAAATGGGAGGAGGCACACAACACTGTTCCTGCAAACTGTCCGTCTTTCTCTCCGTGAATCACTTTTGGAAGACGTAGATCCTTCGGTTTAAGATGTTTGCTGCTTCGCTGAAAAGTCTATTCTCTGTGCATGTCCACGGAAGTTTCCACATCACACGTGTACGTTTCTTATGGACCACAATTGGCTGGTTGTAATTAATTACACATAAAGGTAATTGTTGTTTATTGCAGTAGATTTTTTTTAAATTTTGAAGTTATGCTAAATGTGTTTTTCTTTGGATGAAGTAGCAGCTTTTTTTTTTTTTTTTTTTTTTTTTTTACCATTTAATTAAATAACCTAATGAAACTAATTTTGCTGAAAGCTTGACTGACTAAACTGGACTGAACTGTAACAGCAGGGTCTGCCCTATAGATACAAATGTCTGTCATTGGCCGAGTGGGTGAATGAGTGATAAAATTACACTATAAGTCAGCCGAAATCTTAGACTTCCTACATCCATTTCAAATTAAAAGCCCTCTATACCTGTGAAGATTGTCCATCATCAAGGTCATGGTATATCTATGTTATCCCAAGGCAATAACTCATGTTACCTCAAGCAAATCCAGTTGCCTTCGAAATGAACTTTGATAAAAGCTCTCTTACGTTTTATGATCAGTCCAGCTATATACTAGGTTTTGACCTGGTCTTGTTATCATCAGCTAGAGACTGGCTGTGACTCCTTGATATTTAATACCACATTGAACAGTAGATCAACCTATGATTCAGTTCATAATGTCCTATTCAAGTTTCTAAGGTGCCAAGTGGCAACAAATTCATACTTTAAAAGAGCACATAAATAACACCTCTAATGGCAAAATCCACTCCAACGTCTGACGATTCTACTTTTGCATAATACTCCCTCATCAAAGAAAGGCAGGATATCCAAAGAAGTTGGCAGAAAATAGGCTTCAGAGAGACAACGTTCCACCAAACTCTTCTCCTTTCCTCACTCCCCTCCTCTCCTCTCAGCGGTGGTTCCACTGCTACCGGTAGGAGCTATAATTAATCGGAGTGGAAGTTGCGTTGTTGACCTTTTCGCAGGTGATCATCACAATGACGCGCCCGTTAATCGGTCAGCCGTCACTCTTCAAACCGCCACCACTGCAATTATCACACAAGCACTCATTCGCATACACATGCAGGAAAGATGGCACCACACTGAAAAGCATCTCGCAGCACACGCACGCACGCGCACACACACACACACACACACACACACGCGCGCGCACACACGCGCACACACGCAGACCTGCTGGATGGATCTCTGCTGAGAGAAATGGGAAAAGAACCTGAGATATCAAAAACTTCACATACAATTTACTCTTCTCACACCATCTGCTTCTATCCGTCATACACACGAGCATATGCACTGCTCCTCTATAAAATATCTTCTATCAGCTGCCTGCTCTCCTTCTCTCTCTGGGTGTTGTACCTGACTATTACTTGTAATGACCGTGACATTAAAATAATGATAATGATGTTTGCTAATGCTGCACTTAGCACACATGCCCACACTCGTGCAGATGGATACATGCATTTTGTACACAAGCTGATTTTGTTCCTAATTTGTAAGGCTGGAAAGTAGTCAAGTGCTTTCTCTTCTACCGAAGGCATGTCCATCTTTTTAGTGTCTGTGTGTGAATGTGGGCACATGAATGTGTGCAGGTGTGGTGTAGGGTAAATGTCGTTAAACCACATTTAGAGCTCCAAACAATTAGCCGGTTGACTGTTCCATGATCAGGACATGTTCAGAGCCTCCTCACCAACATCCTGGCTTAAACTTTGCTGGTGTTGGAGTGTAACACACTTAGAGCACAACCTTCAGTCAAATATCTTTCTAATTTTTTTTTTTTTAAATGAGGATCTCTTTGCCTGTCTTCCTGTCTTTAGGCACAGTTCTAAATCTGGACACTGAAGACACATGTCTACAAGGGCTGCCCATTATATTTAGAGACTCAGAATCTCAGGATAAATCTCATTCACATCACCACTCCAGACTTTTTTTTGACTGCCTCAGTAACCTTCACCAGGGAATTGAGGAAAGCCATGGTCATATTCAAGAACAGCTGTGGATTCGCACACCCTTTTATACGTAGCATAATCGGGAGCACCAAACATGGACCCATTCCAGACATGCCCTTTATAAAACATGATGATAATTGTCTGAAGCCATGAACAAGAGTGCTTTTGTTTATTATGTTTGGCTGAACAACATGAAAAAGTCATAAGAATATAGTTTATACAAGTGCATAACAATATTAGGTTGATAGGCAGCATGGTGTGTGGAGTTTGCATGCTCTTCCTGTGCCTGCGTGGGTTTTCTCTTCAACCCCAGCTTCCTCCCAGAGTCCATAGAGATGCATGCTAAGTTAATAAGTGATTCTAAATTAACTGCAGGCTGTATTTGTGAGCGTGACTGCTTGTCTGTCTTTCTTTGTTGGCCATATGATGGACTGGCAACAGGTCGAGAGTGTGCCCTGGTATCGCCCAAAATCAGGTGGGATAGGCTTCGTACAAGACAAACATACTGGGCAGTATGCTGCCTCCTCTTCCTCATTTAGGGCTAAATTGAATTTTTAAGTCCTGACATTTTCCGATTTCTTTTCTGTCAGACGATGTAAATTGAGATTTTTTTATTTTAAAAAATTTTTTTTTTAAAGTAAATGCAACGAGAAAAAACTTTGCCATTCTTCATCACTCATTTTATGTCCATGAATTGATAAAGAGATAACAGATTGTGTTACATTTTTTTCTTTCGTAGATGTGTACTAACTACATCCTGGATGCTGTAGCTGCAATGAGTAAGGTTTACCTATATCCTTTTATTGACTGTACCACAACAGCCCTGTCTGAGTGTGTGAGTATAAACAAGTCAAGGTTGCATAATATGGACTATTGAAAGCACATATAACTTAAAATCCTGCGACACAGAAAAGTAAAAGAAGAGAATCGTTTCAGAGGAATAATTTCTTTCACAGATGATTCCTACCATTCATTATGTTTTTTACAAGGATGTCATTGTACACGGTACACCAAAATTATGCCTTTTACCTCACACAGTACAGTTGAGCGATAAAAAGAAGATGTAATTCTTGACTGGTCACAAGATCTACATTTCAATGACCGATGGACTAATTGTTATGTTTATGTTGCTCTATCTCTCCATTTCCATCTCCATTTCTGCTCCTCCCTCCATCCACCCTCCACTCTTCCTTTATCTTACTGAGTCTCCTTCCTTGTCAAGGCGCAATTATTTGCAATTTGCCTAAGTCATCCATTTGCTGGGACACCAAGCATGAAAACGAGGCAATTTGGTGTAAAATGGAGGCAGGGAGGCATCTGAGCATATGTATGTGTGTGTGTGTGTGTGTGTAAGACGGTGTGTGGACAAGGGTGGGGAAGGTCCAGGCACTGGTGGGGTGCCATGTGAGTACTTTCACGCAAAAGTGAAAATTAATGCCATGAGCGCACACGCAGAGATAAATCTGTCTCTGTGTGTCTGTGTGTGTGTGTGTGTGTGTGTGTGTGTGTGTGTGTGTGTGTGTGTGTGTGTGTGAGAGAGAGAGACAGAGAGAGAACCTACCAGTCTGCGCACATGACAGTATCAAAGTGACCCTCCAGTGCTGAAATATCTGACTCACAGTCCCACCGCACCACCCTGTAACGCACACATAAAAGAGACAGAAGTTGAGTATTTGAAGGAACAGTGACAGAAGACAGTCAGTGTTGATAAAACACCACACAGAGCAAAAGCTCTTTGTCCACTTTTCTTCTTCTTCCTTCACTTCTTTTTTCTCTCTCGTTTCCAACACTTTGAGCTTTGTGCTCTCTGTCACCTCTCTCCCTGACCCCCACTGTTTTTCTGCTTCAGTAGAGACTTGGAGAAAGTGTCAAGGAGGGAAGACATGTCATCTACGAGGTAGAGAGAGGGAGCTTCTGACATGACACTTGACATTTATACTATGTGAACGTGAACACACACACACACACACACACACACACACACACAAACGCGCACATGAACACGAACACGCACAGAAAGGCCACCTTCATACAGGTTGCTAGAGAACATCCACACTATCCTTTCTCTTCCTTTATAGATATGCAAGGGACAACATAGGGTTTTAACACTACTACACAACTATATGCCCAGAACAAAAAACACTATCACTAAGGAGTATGATGATCTATCATATCAAATAGGAAGAAACCCTTTTTAAAAATAAATGGTACTATAGTTTCACGTGTTTTTCTGTTGGTTCTCTCAATCTTTTACATATTGCATCGATGGCATTGATAATCTTTTTAAATAAAAATTACTTTTAGGGGTTTTTGTTTGCCACTTTGGCAGAGTGAGTCATATTCTTGCTATTTGGCCAGGAAGTGTTCTGTCACTGTGTCTTGTTGGTTTCTGGGTTGCAAGATTTCTCGTTGTTCACCAGTCTTAGTATACAGGATCACTCAGTCTGTATCACTCGTGGTGCTCAGACAATCTGAAATGTCTTAAACGGCATATATAAATTTACTTGGCGTTTTTGTAGTGGATTATCAGTAGTTGACGTCTTTTTGTTTCCTGCTACAATTTGTTACTAGACTGTGTTCAGGCTGCACTGATGCCGTTGTACTGTTAAGAGGAGCCGAGCTTTCTTCTCCATCTCTTTTTCCACACCATTTTCCATTCCTCTCTTTCACACTGTCAGGCAGAATGGGGGATTATTAATTAGCCATTATTAACACTCAGTAAACAAAACATTAGGCCCCGCTAGAAACACAATCTCGATTCGCAGCAGGAGGCCCCAGCACACACACACACACACACACACACACACACACACACACACACACACACACACACACACACACACACACACACACACACGCATGAATGTGCTCACACCATCGCACGACATGCCATGCCCCTCCCTATCCATCCCCTTGTACAATCGCATCATGCCCTTCGCCCTCTCTTGCAGCGCAGAAATGACAGCAGGCATAATCTGAAAAGAAAACAATCAAAGTAATGTAGCCTAATTATACGTTTACTTTTTCACTCCATCTTCCACTCATGTAAATATGCGCAGGAGCGAGAGATGGAGAGAGAAAGAGACAGAGAGGAGAGGTAGGGGAGCTAAACAGTCAGTCAATGGAAAAATGCCTTTTTGAGGCAGGGACAATAATTAACAATGTTTGAGGCCGTCCTTGTGTGTGTGTGTGTGTGTGTGTGCGTGTGTGTGTGCGTGTGTGTGCGTGTGTGTGTGTGTGTGTGTGTGTGTGTGTGTGTGTGCGCGCGTGATCAGTGTTTTCTGGATGAGAAATGCCTAAAAAAAAGGGGTCAGTTTTGTTCTGGATAGGCTCCAGCCCCTCCATGACCCTGTTCAGGATAAAGCGGGTATAGATAGTGGATGTAGACAAAACAACAACAATCACTGCACAGTCCACTCTTCTGACTGACTGCAATCATAAAGAGATGAAAAAAAAGCAGTCTCACCTGGAAGATACGAGTGTTGAGCCAAACCTTCCTGCTTGCCTGTTTCCCTCAACCAGCGCTCGAACATCTGACGTGCCATGGTCAAGGAATTACCACGGCTACACAGACTACATATTAAACTGTGGGAAAAGGCTTAAAGATGATGCTCACAGCAGATAAAAACTTTAAAGAGGTCATTATAAAATATATGTACCGTGTCCTTACAATTAGGCCTCCAGCGGACGTAAAGTCAAATTAAAGCTACCATGTGTGGTGATTGAACCCATTTTCCCCTTGACTATCTCATTTTATTAAAAAAGTAAAACATTTTAAATGCAAAGTAACACTTTGAGTTTTGGAAAAAGGTAAGAACATTAGTCATTTAACTAATCAGGAGCTTCAAATTGTTGATCACCCTGTCATAAACATTCTGTTTTTGAAGTAATTGTTAAAAAAAAAAAAAAAAGAGCATGAAGAGCAACATCAATGGGTTTTGGTTAAACCTCATATGATAGACACCCACATCGAGAAAGCATGAGTGAGCAGAGATGAGCTCTGGGGACGGAGAGCCAGTGTGCAGGAGCAGATCACAGCAGCCTCGAGTTGGATCAATGGGAAGGCTTTTAACCACAGATACAAAAACTCACACTTCCCTCTCACGCACGCGCACACGCACGCACGCACGCACGCACGCACGCACACACACACACACACACACACACACACACAGAGAGAGAGAGATGAATACACACAAAAGCAGGGTGATTGATGTCAAGTTGTCTATTAATACACTGGCTTGTGGAGTTGCAAAGCAATTCAATTAGGATTTCCTTGTCTTTAAAGCCTGCAAAGAGCTGAGACAAATCCAATCGACAAAGACAGAGAGCAGGCGAGAGAGCGAGAGATGGAAAGATAGAGAGAGAGCAAGAATGCCTGTTGATGTTGATAGATGGATTGATAGCTGGAGAGCCAATCCAAAATCAAAGAGGCCTCCCAGACACCGATACACAATAATATGTAGGTTAGCACTGATTCACGTACGAGCGCAGGCATAGACACACAACACACACCCCCGCTGGACACCTGTGCACGAGTGTGTTATGCATGGCGATGACAGGCCGAAGAGCAGAGCAGCTTACCGTAATCTCATCACCAGCACACCACTGGGGGAGAGGTCAGCACATGCACAAAAACACACACACACCACTTTAAAAAACACACACACACACACACAGAAATAAAGAGGAAAGAGAGAGAGAGAGAGAGAGATTTGAGTATTATTGAACATTAAAGCGGAAGAATATTTGCTCCCATCACTTGAAGCAGACAAGTATCAGCCAATGACATGCATCAATCTTTCTTAATGGAACTTTTCAATTGATTTTCAACATGAGTATTCAAGGTCACGGCAACAGTTCTCGCTCTCCTCTCTCCATGGTGTGTATCTGTGTGTGTTTCTGCACTCGAAATGAGGTCAACAACTTCTGAGGAAATCTATTCACTAGCTGTATCTAAATGTCATCCGTTCACAACTTCTTTCTTGCATATCTTCTCATCTATTTCACTGTGTAAAACCGAACCCTATCACAAGCCACTATCTCTTTCTATTCTGACACTAGACGCACAATAAGGCCATGTGAGATAAACACTGGCCATTAGCACAAGGCTAAGACCAACAGCTTCCTCAACAAGAGGAAATACCACACAGTAACCGCAGTATGTGAATGGGCCAATTTGGCTGAGCCCAGAACAAATTATGTGTCTTTCTCAACCCTCCCTTTTCTTTTCTGTGTGTTCGATCCATTCTCGCTATGATTTCACTTACAATTCTTTCTGTGTTTGTTCTTCGAAACAAAGCAGTCGGTCAATGGTGTATTGTTTGTGTGCGCAAGTGTGTGTGTTTGTGTTTTACAGGCTCCATAATGTTATTGTTTGGTCTTATTGTGATCAGTAAAGGAGCATTGTAGCCGGCTGAGACAGAGATATTGTAAGCAGAGCTAAATATGGAAGCACCATATCGGTCAATGGGGAAGAAATGTGTATTTATATTTCCTGCTTTTGTGAAATAACTGTTGCAAGTCAAAGATTCTTTTTTTTCTCGTTTGTGTAGCTGTTCAGCGAATAAAGCGGGATCTAAGAGGACGAGAAAAAAAAATTCACGAATGATGAAAGGAGATGGAAAAAAGAAAGGGAAAGCAAGATGAGATCAGACAGGGAGAAGTGTAAAATGGGTAAGAAGAGCAAGGCGGTTTGCAAACTGACAAGAGTTGATCAATAACCCACTCAAAGAAAACATTTTGAGAAAAAAAAATCTCACCTAAAGATTTGTCCTAAAAACTTAATTATAGGCCCAAACCTTAACCACAGAAAAACATTTTAAACAAACCTTGATTGTTCCTGCTTCTAAAACACTCATCAAGCCCTAACCCTAGCCTTAGCATTAGATGAAGTCTCACGAAATCTGACAGGATGGCAATTACTGTGCTCTTAACTTGGCATTGTGGGCAGCTAGGATTGGTAGATGCCATGTTGAGCGCTGGTGCTGGGGTATTTGTCACTGTGGGTGCCCCATCTGCGAAATTTTGCCTAAAGATAAAAGAGGTGGACGGCTATTCTTCCACACTCCAATCCAGTCTGTGATTTCAGGGCTGAAACCCGACGGTTCGAACACGCTGTCTACTGTTGTCTCTTTGTGATACTGCCTCGAAAAGTCACTGTATAGCTACTGTAGGGCCACTTCATCTGGATCACAGCATGTAAGGGATTGAAATACCAGTATATATTATGAGCATTCATAATGGTTTCAACTGAAGCATCCTAATTAAGATGTTTTGGTGTTTAATTGGCGATAACAACTGATACAATTATTTATGACTGTTTAAACAATAACTATGCAAAGTAGGATATTACAACTTAATGGCCTGCAATTAGTTTATAGCTGTACATACACACTCAGTTGCAAATATATTAGGTACACCTAAATAAAATGAATAGAACAGTATTGCAATAAATCCTACAACACGACGGTCATAATGATCAGTTTTTGTGGAAACTGTTTGAGGGAGGTGTTGATTCAACTTTTGAAGGATATATTCTGTGGTGTGGTTGAACTGAACTGCATTAAACAAAGAGGCTTTTGCGATATATATTCTAACCTCATGGATGTAAATGTGGAAAAAACTAATGTTTTATTTAAAGGTAAGTATCCAACCTGTGATCACATGAAATTACAAATCAAACTTTTATGTCCAACATAAAATGTCTGAAAACCTCTTGTATCATGTAATCAATGTCATGTGAATTTATCCCATCACATCAATGAATTCATATGTGATAAATCTAAACAACTAATTGTCTACAATAGAACAAACTAAAGTATTCCCAGAAACAAATCAATGTGAATGCAGGGAAAAAAGTGTGAGCTGCAGGAATGAGGCAGAGATGGCGAGATAAACAGAGTCGGAGAGAGGACGATGAAAGGATACTCTGAATGGACTTCTCATTCCCATCTGATAGCAGAACTTCCTCCACGTCAGCACAAATGGCAACCTGAGAGACAGAGAGACAGGAAAGAGACGGAGAAATGAAACAACACAGAACAAAAGAACAAAACCAAAAAAGCACTCTTAGATGACGCAAACATCTGAACACAATAATGACATAACCATATCTACAAAGCTTCACTCTTGGCAGCAGCCCGCCCCACCCTTTTCTCTCCATTGCTCCCTCTCCTCCCTGCCATTTCCCTCTCTATCTTCACCCCATTTTTATGTCTGCATTATTTTAATCATTCAATCAAATCAGTCAATACTTTTATCATTGTGGCTAGCGGTGGGGGCTGCTATCTTGCTATCACTCTGTTCAGTAATTGCATTGTGACAGGGGATGATGGCAAGCGCAGAGCCTTTTCATTTGACGCTGGGTGTTTATCAGGCCGAGCCATCACTCCGTTCGCCGCTGTCACTCTGCACTCGGCTCACCAGGCCTGCCTGATGCCCTTCATATAACTTTGCGGCGGAGACTGAGAAAGAGAAGGAGGGAGACGGGAGAATGGAAAGAAAGCTTTTGCGCTGCAGCGCTGTATGTGTGTGAGGGAGATATAGATAGAGAGGTGTGTGCTTTACTATAACCTCATCTTTTTACATCCGCTTTTCTTTGCTGATGCTTTGTTTTATATCAGCAAGTGGGTGTCAGCCTGTCAATTTCTGTTAAGGAGTGTGTGTGTGTGTGTGTGTGTGTGTGTGTGTGTGTGTGTGTGTGTGTGTGTGTGTGTGTGTGTGTGTGTGTGTGCATATGCACACGGCTAAGTGTGGGTGCAAGTAGTTATTGTGTGGGTATGCACATTATTCTTACATGCAATATTGACTCGAATGGCATTATGTAGTGTTATCAAATGTATGAACATCTCTGAAACTAACAGAACACGTACACATACATGTGTTTCTCCACACAGACAAACACAGATGCACACATGTTCAGGCCCTGGAGGGTGTGTGAGGGGGTCACCGAGTGCTGTGTGTCCCACCACCATCTGCTCTAATTGAGGATGGGACCTCGAGGCCGGACCAGAGCATCCAGCTGAAAGATTAAGAGCCCAACCTGGCAACCCATGAGCGGCAACCTGTCACCCGCCACCACCACCACTACACCACACACATGCAGGGTCAGGCTAAAATACATTTGTGTATCTGAAAATTTCTCCTCTTCCGAGTGTAGCTGGGTAACATTTGCTGATTAGCACAACACGCACTACAATCAGGAATTATTTGGCCATAAACCAAAATATTGGGCAAATTGAAATTTTGACCTGATGACAGACGAGGAGGGTCTGCACCAAATTTGTCAATCCATCCAATCAAAACATTTTAATCCAACTAAAACCTGCTGTGGGCATAAGGCCAGCGCATCAACAACGTTGTTAAAACACGTCAGAGAACCATGTTGTGGCAATGCATGTGAAGTGAAAAGTTTGATCTGTGGGGGGTGCAAGATGTTTATGGGATCAACAAAGTTAGTTTGTGATCATAGTTCTCAAAGCAGAGCAGACAGCCAGGTTGAAGAACAAATGGTTACAAAATGAGCTTTCATACCCGCCAAGAGATGCCTTGAGGTTTTCTCTCTACACCCCACTGCATCTCTCCAATTGTTCGGATCCATCTGATTTCGAACATCACCAGGTAGATTAAAAATTAAATCTAATATTATCCTAGGTAGTTTGACCGAACACTGCCGCGGTACGTGTAAGAAACAAAAGGACGAGATTAAATCAGCGTGTAAAAATGATACAGAGCATGAAAAGAAATACAGAGAGGGACAAAAATCAGGGTGGAAGAGAGGATAACTACAGCAATATTTAATGAACTGCTCACATGGACAACAGAGAAAATGTGGTGAATGTGGTGTCAGTGACGGATGAAGGAGGGAGGAGATAAAGGAGAGGTGTGAAGGAAGGATTCCATCTCAAGCCACCAATGTCAAAACATGGTGTATTGACTGCCAAGAGATAAAACCCAGCTTTCACACACACGCACACACACACACACACACACACACACACACACACACACACACACACACACACACACACACGCACAAACACACACAGAATGGCATCTAACAGATCGATGGGACACTGACGCCTGCTATGTGGAGGGGCCCTTAAGACCCTGGCTAATAAACCCTATGGCTGACAGACTGCAGTATATCTGAGAGTGTGTGTGTGTGTGTGTGTGTGTGTGTGTGTGTGTGTGTGTGTGTGTCTGAGTGTGCGTGTCTGAGTGTGCGTGAAACATTCCAATGCTGGGCAGTTTATAAGACACTTGCTTGTTTATATATCTAGGCATCTCTTCTTGGGTTGTAGGGTGGTTGTGGTTCGTGCTGGTAAACACAATGAAAGCACATATTATAATCACTGTCTTATGGAAAAACTAATTCTATTAATCATATAAACCTTGTTCACATCTAAATACCTTACTTTTTTTTTCTAAATGAAAAAAAAAATTCATAAGTGCCTCCATGTAACACAAACAATGTAAAAATCATCACACTCAGAAAGTGTGTTTTATTTGGGAAACTTTAATCACAGTTTGCTCTTAATAAATAAGTGACAGGTGCCATGCTACAGCCCGGTCACGCCACAGCGTGTAATACACCCGTCAATCCACTAGAGGATATCGTGTCGGTACTCAATAAATGTCGTGTAAATTCAGAGTAGCGTAGACTTGTGAAGGTAATACACACACACACACACACACACACAGATCGGCATGTAAGAAGTGAATGATATTGTTTGAATAGGTATGGTGCCCATACTGTGTATATATTGACTGGTGAGGGTAAGTTTCATTAGATAAGTCAGGCCGTTTCTCCAGCAGAAATCTGTGTGTGTGTGTGTGTGTGTGTGTGTGTGTGTGTGTGTGTGTGTGTGTGTGTGTGTGACTTACCATGAGCCCACTGAGACAAGTCATACCTCCTCCTAACTCACACACAGCACCCCTGAGAGACAGAGAGGAAAAGGGAGGCAAGTGAGAGTGAGATTCACTTTGCTGAGCCAAACCTGGCAGTTTAGTACGAACACACACACACACACACACACACACACACACACACACACACACACACATACTGTACAGTAGATGCAAACAGATATAGATACACACACAAACGGGCATACTATCATGCACATACACAGTAAACACAGCAGGGTAAGAAATATCAATTCAACCATCAACCTGAAAGCTGAACACTGAACATTGAGAAGCACAAGCTCAATCAGCAGGAAATCTGAGGAACCAAACACACACACACACACACACACACACACACACACACACACACACACACACACACACACACACACACACAGATTCCCGTAGCTTGCATGCTCATTCAACCCCTCTCTCCATCCTCTTCCTCCTTTCATCTCCCTTTCCCCTCCATCTCTACCCCTGTCCTCTTTCATCCCTCCCTGCCTCCCTCCCTTCTCTCGCTGACCTTCACTATGCTGCTCTGATCAATACCCCTCTCTTCCTCGCCTCCCGCCTCTTGAATGTTAAAACAGGAAATCAAAGGGTGACGTTCCACCTTGAGTGGAAATCAAAAGTGCCTGGGTGCTTTTCAGCCCCATGCCACAGGGCAGGGCGATGCTCAGCAGACAAGAGCAGTGGAAAGAGCAGCACGGAACAACACAGCATGCCGTGGCAAGGTACAGATTGACACGAGCACCGAGCACTTACTGCAGGTCCCAATCACGGTCAGATTTGAGTGAAAGATGTGTTGCTGACAGGTTTTGTCGTGGTTTCTGCTCACTCTTTTATTCATTCAGTCCACTTGTTTGTGCATACATGTGCTGATTCTGCTGTTATGTCAGACACAGCCTCTCACCTGTCGGCTTTTCCCGCCAGTAGAATCACCTGACCTGCTTCTCCTCCCCAATCACCTGTTCCCTCCTCCCTCATTAGCTTCCTGTATATGAACCAGTCCGTTTCCACTTCTTGTCTGCCAGATTGTCTTTGTGGCATGTGCCTTAGCTTTCATCTCATCTTTACCTGCCTGTTTTGATCCTGATCATGTTTTTGACCTTGCTTGTGTTTTTGGATTTTGCCTTCAGCCACTTCCTTTTTACTTTGTTTGCCTGCTTGGACATTTACATCCTTGATTTTTCTCAGTAAAGACGATTTAACTTTTACACCTGCCTCCTGAGCTGTGCTATGGGGGTCCCTTCTTCTGAGAACCCAGGCAGGTTTTCTGCAAACTAAATATATGAACATTAAATGCTGTACTGTCAAATCGTAGATTAAAATATATATTAAATTGTAACGTAGAAGAAGTGACAAATTCTGGTGTAATAAATGTGTTATTATTTCCAAGGATGTTGCTACTTTACCCTCCAGCAAGTAATTTGTGTTTCCAATTTTCCCTTTAATTTTACTGAAGAGGAGAAATATTTTTAAAGTGAGTTTTCTAACCTTTTTCTACTGTAGTTTCCCAATCTGTCAGTGCAACAAACATAATTCTTTCAATAAGTTTGCACAGAAAGAATGAAGTCCCTCTTCCTCTTTTGTATCATAAAGCAATTTCCTGTAATGCAGCGGGTTTCATGTGGTAGAAAGAAAATGGTTGCGTGGAGGCCATTATATGCTGCCAAACTTTCTGAATGTCTCATTTGTTTACAATAGCAAAGCATTTTCAATATTTAAGTGGTAAAATTATGTCAAACTGTAAAATGAAAATTGGAAAGTGTGAAGGAGATAACAATACAGCCTGACTTGCAAAGAGACAGAAGTTTAAATTCAACATTAACAACAATACGGTAGCTTCTGATCTGTGTAATTAATCAAAGCCTTGGTTGTTGTTGTTTTTTTAAGAACAGAAGAACTCACTTGAACATTTGACGTTTCTGCAGACAGTAATGGGCCATCACCTCCTCAGAAGGCCACACACCTGAGTCAGAGAGAGAACAAGAGACAGTCACTCATTCACAATAACTGATGGTGCATTTCAGCGACAGATCTTACACATATCTAGCATCTCTCATGTGACAAAGTGCTTTGATCCCAGTGTCTAAAAAGAAATTAATATTGATATAAAACCCAAATAAAAACAATGAGCGTTCAGTGAAACATAATTGGATGCATTGTATTTTCCAGTCTGTGTTCATTTGCTTCTCTTGTGGTTTCCACCTTGCTTGTGATCCAAGGCTTCTCTGTCTGTTTGTCTGTCTATCCTAAATCCTTGCAACACACTCTGTTATTGGGCACGGTGTATGCATGTGTGTGTGTGTGTGTGTGTGTGTGTGTGTGTGTGTGTGTGTATGTGTGAGACAGGGGGTCCAGTGGGTGATAATCACTGCGTGCAGGCCTGTCTGGCTTATCACCTACTGTCAGCCCTTCTCCTTCTGCCGTGCATGTAACACACACTACCACACGCACACTTGCATGCTCTGTACTATTTCTCCTCTCTCAGCACACACACAGACACACAAACACACACAGACGCATACACACATCTTGGCAGTAGAAGAAGTAAACATTCATTTGAATAAAACTTCAGCTTTAATTTTTGCTTCTGGCTTTGAACAAGAAGGTTCGCCTTGGCGCCGTCTGTGTGTGTGCATATATGTATCTGTGTGTGTTTATATGATGGAGCTGTTGAAAAAAAAAAGAGAAGAGAATGAGGGGATGTAGAATGAGTTGGAGAAGGCAAGCAAGCGAGGGAGACAGAGATAGAAAATGAGTGAGGTAACGAGAGAAAACTGTGGAGGGAGCGTTAGAAGAGGAGAGAGAGAAAAGGTGGTAGTCGATATAATAAGCGGCTTACAGGCGGTCTCTCTTCACCTCATGGGGCAGACATCACTCCTCTCTCCCTCTCCCTCTCTGTGTCTATCTCTCTCGCTCGCTCGCTCTCTAACTCTCCTCCTTTCCCCCTCGCTCCGGTCCACTAAGATTAGCTCAAGCAAGCAGGATTTAATAATGCCTATTGATAAAATGTCCAAATATTCCTTTTCCCCATTAGAAAAAAAAAAAAAAAAAAAACACCCACACACTCTTTCTACATCTTGGCCTGACAGCACGCACACACACACGCGCGCGCACACACACACACACACACACACACATATACAATGACAGTCAGAGTGGCTAAACTGTGTGTGTCTACAGAGTGTCAAGACATGAAAGGCTGAAACACGGTGACATTTTAAATTTAATCTGTTATTTGCCTTCAGCCAGCAGCGTGTCACACGCTATGGAAAACGTTACATTGTGATGCTGCACTGGTCAGTGTAGCATTGGTCTACTGTATACAGGGCTGTTTGTTGTGCATATAAATGTTTTCTTTTATGTGACATTTTCCAGATTTAAAGGTTAAGGCTGGTGTCATTTTTTTTTCTTTTTTTTTCAAATCCAACAATGCATTACTCTTCTCTAAAATACTTTCTGGTTCCTCTACATTATCTGTGGATCAAAGCCCTCGTCCTATTCATTCCTGTTGAAGACATTCTAAAAAGTCGGTCACAGATAAAATTTTAAGAAAAGGCCAAGTAATTTATTAAAACAGCTGTAGTTTTTTTTGCAACGCTTGACAGGAAAAAACAGGGCATTTATAGGGGGCTATTTTCAGACCAGAAAGTATTTAAAGCAACCGAACAATGTATGACAACTAAACTACAGTGCAATAAAGAAAAGTATCACTCATTGTAATAGAGCGGCTCATTGTGTTTTTTTCTTTGTAAAGGATTTGATAACCACAGTAAGAATAAACTGTAACACAAGGTGTATCTTTTAATGATGAAAAAACACACTGTGTTGTGTGTCTTTAGCTGCACCCTGCTTCTTCCTTCAACTTTGACCCCTCCTCTTCTGACTGTGTGTGAAACATAATGACATCAGAGCAGGAATCTCTGCCCTGTGAAATGACAGTTTAGCCCCTCCCCTCTGCATGTCAAAACAGATGACACTTGACGTTCAGGGTCAACAGGAACATCTTGGGCAGGCGAACAGTAGAGGGTGGTAATGTAACATTAAACTGGGTGGGATCCACTATTCAGCAACACAAGCGGAAGAAATACGATGGCCCCTTCACACTCTCGTCTGCTGTTTCCTTTGGTTTTCATTCTGCTGATGATGTGTACGAGTCATGAGTGGCATCTAATCTTCCTGCCACCATCTCACCCCGAAACTGAAGAGGAGGAAGAATTCAGACTGAGCCTTGCAGTATCATTCTCTCAGGTGTCTCCACATCCTCACAGGGTTTTCTACATCTGTACATGTTAAACAAAAATGCAGCCAGGCCATCTGTGACTATGATATAAAGAAAAATAAGTCAAGTTAACACTGCGCTGGTCATGTTTTAAACCTTCTGCAAAGGGCTTGTTTCTCTCCTCTAACTGGTGCCCATACTCCCAGATTAACTTTTCCTCCAACAAATCTACGCGTGTGTGCACGAGTGTGTGAACACATGAATGCATGTGAGAGAGAGAGCGCAAGACAGCACTAAGTAATAAAGCTTTGTAAAGCATATGTGAATCTGATGGTTAATCCCCAACTCCAATAACATTAATAGCCCAGGGTGGTAAGAGCTGTGTATGTATGTGTGTGTCTGTGTGATGTGCATGCGCATGCTTGCATGTGTGATAAGTATGTGGCTGTTTTAGTGTGTGTGTGCCTCCCAGGCCGAGGTGCACTGTAGGAAATGAAAGGATCAGGACTAGAGAGCAGATTACTCTTCCTGAGGATAATGAAATTATTTCTCACCTTCAATTACTAGATGAGGAAAGTGTAGAGGGGTGTGTGTGTGTGTGTGTGTGCGTGTGCGTGTGTGTGTGTGTGTGTGTGTTTGTGTATGCGTATCATCTTAATATCGGTCCCAGGAACTAAACCTTGTCAATAGTGTTATCCTGAAAACCATATGTGTGGCTTTGGGATTGTGTGCCACACAGATCGTGAACTCACCTCAGAGTGTCTCCTGTTTGTTTACTGCGACACAGGAAAACTGTTTTCTGATCCAAAAAATTGTGCTTTTGAAAATGTAAAAGTATACCACATGTAGTGGCTTTTCACATCTTGTTGCACATGTGTCTATTTTATATGTCAAGAGGTTTGACAGCTTTACTCTCATACTATTTATTTTGTCCTATGGAGCACCTCATTCATGCTACTGTGCCATACAGCGGCACACTAAAAAGTATGAACATTTACTATTTTATTTTCGACTGCTGTCCGATCAATCTATTAATCTCTAGACATAAGAATTCACAGCATGCAACATGTGCGTGCATCCCCATACTCAGAGGGGAAATATGCAGTAGTGCAGCAGTAATAATAAGTGTTCATTCCTACAAGTTATTTATTTTCAATTGAATCTTCCAAACTTACTAAGGCAGAGAAGGATGTCCTGTTGTCACTGTAAAAATACTTTTTTCCAATGATATGACATAATATCTGACGGGAGGCAGGAAGAACCACTTCAACTGAATGTAAGGTATACAAGGTCTGCAAGCAGTTGCATGTTGTCCATGTTTTCTTTATGGTATGCTTGAAACGAGGTGTAAAGACATGACTCCTTCCCAACCCTATAAGCTTGAGGTTTATATACTAAGATACACAGTGTTAACAGCTCTGGAGGTGGGAGGCCTGCTTTGTTGCAGCTACCCACTGAATCGACTGTATAATGCCCATCTCCCAACCCCTCATCCCTTAACATCCTGGTGACCTGGGGTTGAAACCAGGAACTCCACAATTTATGGCAGCACTAATCTGACCTCGGTAGCTGTCAGTGATCACATGCACAAGGATGGAATTATCCATCTATCCCTCCGGTTTCTTTTAGCTGCTTATCCAGATTTGGGCTGTGGTGGGCAGCAGGCTAAGAAAAGTAACCTGGTAACCCAGGTATTCCCCACCTAAACCTCTCCGACCATGTTCTCCTGGTCTTCCTGAAGGATCTCGAGGCATTCACAAGCCAGGGAGCCAAGCTGGGCTGGAATCAGCTAAAGGGCTATTACAGGTGGTAATGCTGTCTCACTAGCTACACCAGGCAAAACAGTATTTGAGACAAGGCTGTTACTCTGTTCTCAGCACAAAGAACTAATTAAACAGAGCCTCAACACTTTCATTTAAAAGATAACAAGATCTGCTTAAGTTAGCTTATACTGAAAGCAATTTGATTGCTGCTTTTCAAACCATAAAAATGTCCTAATTCAAGCATTCTTCATGCCTTCCAAATGTTAAGACAGGTAGTTCCCTGCAGATCTGACATAGCCTAAATTTTCTCTGGCAACTGTAAATTGTAATGATATCCGACTAATATAAGCTACTGTATTTTCCGTTACAGTCTCAGGCTGTGAGTTATGAGCCACTGGTCAACAGCTTTCCTTAACGAGAAGAAATTTAGCTCAGTTTCTTTTATCTCCAGGAAATAAAATGTCTGTTTTCACATTTGTTTCACTGGCCTCAGTCAGGTCTCCTGCTGGGGACAGGATGCTGCTGTACAGTGCTATCGAAGAGATAAAGGAGGGGCAGGAGGACGAGAAGGAGGAAGGCAATGATCAGAGAGGAGAGCAACACTAACAGCAAGAGAATAGGGAGTATAAAAGAGCAGTGAGAAGGAATGTACGGGGAGAAATAGGAAGAGGAGATAGGGATAGAGGGAGGAAGGAAAGGGGGAAAGTTAGGTGAAAGTTAATATGGAGAAAAGAAAAGCAGGGGGAGGTAAAAGTAAAATAAAAGATGGGACATACAGCATCAGTTGAGAAATGACTGGATAGCAAGAAAAAAAAGAAAAGGAGTTAAAGATGCAGAGGAGGAGGAGCTAGAGGGAAAGAGGAGTGACAAGGCGAAAGAGGAAGAATGGGCAAAAGGAGGGAGGGAGGTGAGGAGGAGAGGAATGGATGGCGGAAAAAAAAGTAAAAGTAAGGAAGGGGAGTGAGCAAGAGAGGTGTCAAGATGGGGTTAAGTGGGCCATGATGTTGCTCTGTACACACGTTCGTGTGCACACACACGCACACACACACCTCTATCACGACTACATACTGATACACACAAAGACACACTTCTCTCAAACTCAAACACACACACACACACACACACACACACACACACACACACACACACACACACACACACACACACACACACAGTCTTTCTCTCCCCTCAGGCCCAGCGCATCTTCAGGCTCTGTGGCTCTCTGGTGGTGATCCGTCTCCACATTAAGCAAGGCCTCAGATAATTCCTAAGCCTCCTCCATGGCCGATCCAATAAGGGATAAGGCTCTCGGCTGGCCATGATCAACTGACAATCTGTCCTCTCACACGGCTACTTTAGTGGAGGCCGGGATTACCCCAACCAGCCAAGACAGGGTACACACAGTTCATAAGACCACGTAGCTGTGTGCATGTGTGTGTACTGTATGTGCCTGTGTGAGAGAGTGTTTGTCAGGACAGACGGAGACGGGCTGAAAAAGACTGTAGGTAAAGGTGTGTGAGCATGGATATATGCGCGTGTGTGTGCGTACGAGGTGAGAGAGCAGATTGTATAAGTTCAGGGGTCATAAAGTGACAATAAACAGTGACAAATCTCTATGATACTTAAAACAAATATGGTCCTATGGAAAAGGTCAACACTTTGACTGGTCGGATATTGAACGATGAACAATGAAAAAAATTTTTTCCAGGTACTATGCATTTAGGGCAAACCATTTTGATATACTTTACTAATACAGCAATATCTCCATCCATCCATTATCTATACCCACTTTATCCTGAACAGGGTCACGGGGGGGGGGGGGGGGGGGGGGGGGGCTGGAGCCTATCCCAGCTCACTTTGGGCGAAGGCAGGGTTACACCCTGGACAGGTCGGCAGTCTATCACAGGGCCAACATGTAGAGACAGACGGAAACAAAGACCATTCACGGTCTCATTCACACCTAAGGGCAATTTGTAGAACCACCAATTAACCTGAGGTGCATGTTTTTGGATGTTGGGAGGAAGCCAGAGTACCTGGAGAGAACCCATGCAGGCACAGGGAGAACATGTAAATTCCACACAGAAAGGCCCAGGCCCGGATTCAAACCCAGAACCTTTTTGCTGTGAGGTGACAATGCTAACCACTGCACCACTGTGCCGCCCAGCAACATCTCAACATTTTTTAAATGGAAAATGGGTTTTGCTGTCAATTTTCCATTAATTTTTTTTCCAATAATGCTACACTGAAGAGTGCATATTTTGACAGTGAAATCTGTAAGATCTGTGTCAAATAATCAGCACACAAGAACCTCCTGGTGTAATCACTGAGGCAAAACATCAAGTATTATAGAGGTTCTTCAGCCTAACAGGAGTCATCATGCAATCTATAAACTGCAGTTGAGTGTTCGGAGGCGGAAAAGGTACAGGTGAACAGATATAAAGAACTAAAATACTTATTTTTATGTTCGAGCATTTCAAAAGCAAAAAAAGCAAAATGATTTTTGGCCTTTAAGGACCTTCCACCCCTCATAAATCAGATTAGGTAATGCCTCATAAAAGCTTTAGCTATTATTAGCACAATGTTAATACTAATACCAATTATAAAATGATCATTCTGCCAAGCTGGTATGGTAAATACACATGCTGTGAATAGGCAGTTTAGATAGCCTTTTCGCCTGTCACCAGAGGAGCCGGGCAGTGTGTGATAAGCATCGACATTCTAGCCAACAGAGTCCGCCTTGGAGACACTCCTGATCCCTTTTTCCAATGGAATAGGCTCATTTTAGCATGCACTCACAAACACACAGCCGCACATTCACACAAACATGCACTCGCACACACGCTTGGAGGACTGTGCAGGGCTTCGATAAGCGTGGCCCTTCTCTCTCTCTCTCTCTCTCTGAGTAAACATCGTTTTGGATTAGGCAGAGTATAATGAGAGCAGGGGGCTATCTGCCCACCACGCCTGCATTGTGGCCCCCCGTTCCTCTCTGAGGGGGCCGGGACCAATCTTTACTCTGCTATTTATCCCCCTCCTCTGATAGCTTACTTATCTGCTGCAAAATGCCAGGGCTGACTGCCTGTCTAACCGCCCCTATAACCGTCTGCTTGATTCTCCTCCTGCCTGCCTGCCTGTCTGTCATCTTGTCTTAAAGCACGCAAAAGCATTAAGACAAATGCACGTCTATGTTTCATTTTATCTGTCCTCTACCTGTCCGTCAGCATTTCTGTCTACATGTCAGGCGCTTTTCTTGTTCCTGACCGAGCAGAGCGATAGTACACAGTGTGTAGAACGGGCGCGACCAAAATCGCACGATGCGACAGAACTTACCACTTTGGGAGGGCGTTTTGGAATATAGTGCGTGTTATAAAATGAGATTTGTCATGTTCTTGTGGCTAGGTGCCGGTAACAGCCGTGGCCAGAGGTGTTATGGTTTTTGGACAGAAGTATGTGCGCACAGAAGGACATTGACCAACTTGACCTTTGACCACCAAATTTTAATCAGTTGATTTTTAGCATTGGCTGATGTGTCGCATTCACAAGAATTGGACCGACCCTCAGGTCAGAGTGACCTATGACCACCAAAATCGAATGAGTTCATCCTTGAATGCAAGTGAAGATTTGTTCCAAATTTCAAGGAATTAATGCGTTTCGCAGGAATCCGATGGACCTGAGGTCGCAGTGACTTTTATTCTTTGACCACTAAAATTGAACCAGTTCATACTTGGAACCAAGTGAACATTTGTGCTAAATTTCCCTCAAGGCGTTGCTGTGTTATCACATTCACGAGAATGGAACGAAAAAAAAAACGGATGGACAGCAAAATGGAGAACCTGTGTCACCAGCACGTAGGCATAGTATAGAGCGTCCAGCATTTAGATGGCTGTTGGCGGATGCAACGTCTTAGAGTATATACACTTCTACATATTTGTACAGCTGTAACAATGACAAATACAGTAGGCCATTAATTATTAAGCAGAATATGTCAACCAATTCAATATTTAATTATGTTTAGGAAAACCAGGAGCGTATAGAGCATTTATTATTCATGCTGAATTTGAATGTTTGAATCTAAATAAAGAATTCTTTTGTTTTCTAGCGGATCATTCTACTTGGTGAGAAAACAGACTAAAGCAGCCAAACTGAGCTGTTTGTGTTCCTGATTCAATTGTCGAGTGAATATGACAATGTGTTAGTTGAAGGGGAAGCTTGACAACGTCATGACCTGGCTACCTTCACCACCTTTCCCATCATACCCTGCTCTTCTCGTGGACAATGAGCAGAGGCAGTGAGTGCATACTTGATTAAATTACATTTCGGTGCAACCATTGTCGGTATAGAGTCAGTATTCAGAGCAAAGGAATACAGAGGAAGTTAGGGATACAGTAGGTGAGTTGAACAAAGTATGGAGTAAGAAATAGAAGATGGAGTGAGATAGACTCAGCGGCACAGAATTACAGAGAGGAGGAACAATCAAATGAGAGAGGAGGGAATGAGATGTGAGGAGAGACAGAAGGAGACAGAAACAAAGAGGGGGTCTGACATGTGGCTAATAGACATATCAGCACTGAGGTGTGGGGTTTAGCTGGCAGATGAGAGCTTTGCAGAGCTTCACTCATTGATTAGCATACAGAGAGTGGCACAGGGCCATGTGACCACCCCAGATTATGTTGTGCACACGTGCACACACATAGATTGCCACAGATTGCATCTCTCCCCTTCCTTGGAGAAAGGAGAAAGGCAAAGATGTCAAATTACAGGGTGTCACCTGCACCAAGCTATCTAGTTTCTTGAATGTTAATGTACATAAACAATTAGGACAAGGGGCAGAGAAAGAGAGGGAAAAGAAAAGAAAAGAAAAGAAAAGAAAAGAAAAGAAAAGAAAAGAAAAGAAAAGAAAAGAAAAGAAAAGAAAAGAAAAGAAAAGAAACAAAGAAAGAAAGAGGAAGGTAGAAAATGAGAAATGGATGTAGGGAGGAGAGGAAGAGAAGAGTTGAGATTGAAATGAATGATTAAAGATTCTTGTTTCTTGGATTACGGAAAAAAGAATGAAACAATATAAACAGCCACGATGCTAACGCTGCCTTTTCTCCTTTTGGTATCCTCTCTGAAACAGAATCAGTATTTTCTGATTTACAATAAAGTCCAGTATGAGTGTATTTATCCATTCCACAGTCTTTAATCAACATAAATCAATTTTTTGTTGACAGAAATTTTAACTAACCAGTCTTTTAATGCAATTGTCACGCTATTTGACATAAAAAAAAAAAAAACACCAGTTGTTTCAATAATTGGTGGCTAAAAGCAGACAAACTTCCCAAATGAGTCTTATCTCCAAATAAATACAGTTGTGGACAGCAACAACAAACCAAAAGCAGCAGCTGTGTCAGCCGCTCTGTGATATCTGTGTAGATCTACAACCTCCGTGGCTGCTCAGTGTCTTCGTGCCGTTTTAAAACCAGTTTCTTACATAAATGTCATGTAGACATCAACAACACTGAATTTCATTCTAAATCCAAAATCACACACGGATAAAAGTGTGTGTGTGAATTGTAGATAAATGCTTAACTGGACTCAGATCAGATAAAATTTAAATGGATATTGATCTATGATGGGATCTTGGGTGTAAAAGCACAACCTTATTTGGAAAAGTCAACTTTTAAGCCGACTAGGGCTGCACCTAAGGTCTTTTTCATTATCGATTGATCATTAATTTTTGTCAACATGATGTGAGAAGATATAGAACAAAGCCTGTTATAATTTCCTAGTCAAAAGAGGCAGCTTTAAATGTTATATTGTTGTCTAAAAACTCAAAAATATTTAGTTTACACATCTAAAAGCAAAAAAACAGAACATATTAATGTTGTGTTGATCGACTAATCAAATGAATCATTGTAGGTCTACAACCAACATGGATGTGAGGTCTTTAAAATGCTCAGAAAAAACATTGTAACTCTGAACGTCTACGATTCCCATGACAACTGAGGAAACACAATCAGCTGGCAAAGATCAAAAACTTCACAACAGCTACTAATTAATTCTACCTTGAGGGTGAGATTGCTTTAGTGAACTACCACCTCGCTGGATAATGCCTCTATTACACTTGAGGCGGTCTATATAGCCAGTAATATATTTATGCAATTACTTTTCTCTACTTTATTCATTCAGGTTTTCTCATGAAGTTCAAGATCTCTTGTGCGAGGCAGACTTTGGTTTTTGAGATGTGACCCTCTGATTCTGTCATCCAGTAATAAGACTGACAGGAAATGATAGCATGAACTGGTACATCCACTCCACTGTGACTCAGTACGGGTTTATGACTAAAACAGGGTGTGTATTATTTAGGGTGAAAACATGCCTCCACCTAAGAGTGTTTGTACTCGAGTAGGAGACGAATGAGTTGCGTTCCAGAAAGTTATAAAAATTCAAAGAGGGAAGCAACTTAGAGAGGGAGACAAATATATATTCAAGATGAGTGACAGAGACGAGGAGTGGGAGAGGCAGTAGGGAGACAGAGGAGCATCCAGTCTGCCCGACAACTGCACTGATGTCTTAAACATGAGAAAAGAGATTTTCTATCTCGCTGAAGAGGTGCTGAAAGAAAAAAGGAGAGGGAGGAAGACATAATATGGAAGAGAGGTTATAGGGACCAAAGGGAAGGGTGAAGGAGGTAAACATGAGGGGGCTGATCTGTTTTGGTTTGAAGGACAATGCTGCTGAGGAACAGATTGTCAAATTGAGGGAATTTGTTTTAACTATGTAAACTGAAAAGGGTCTCGCATCCAAATTCTGTCTGCCTGCGATGTGTACCGCTTCAACCAGTGATTATTTTCATTGTTGGAAATTCTATTGTGAATTAATTTTTTAATTCATCAAACAATTTCCAAAAGCCCAAGGTGACATCTTGAAATCCCTTATGTCTGATTAACAGTTCAAAACGCAAAGATATTGAGTTCACTATCACTGAATATTAAAGCTAAAGCTTTTTTGATTGAAAAATAGGTTAAACAATGCCACTTTTGTCACGCTTTTTGGTTACAATCTGGATGTTATCATTGATTTGTCAAAGAGGTGATACTGTATGTGGTGGATGAATGCTTGAGATATGAGCAGCAATGTGTAAAACATTTAGTGTGGAAAACATTCAGGGAGAGATCTTAAGAGGACACTGTTTCACAAAGATGATTATCGATATAAGCTTCTGACCATTCCAGCCCATGATTGGCCAACATGAATCTGCCCAGACTGAATTTATTATCTATCAATCACATATTAGGTGGCTCGCATGTTGAGTTGAGCAGCTAATTGTCCAGCGATGCCCTTGTAATGGCTTGTTAGTAGGGCTGGGTATAGTTAAACAACTTCTGATACCATTACCAATACCAATACCTTGACTTTGATACCTGTTTATGAGTGATACTTTTTTCTATACCAATATTATAAAATCTCTATTTAGAAAAAGGAAGTTACATTATACATTACATATACAAATCTTTAGTTTCAATGCAGAGTAGAGGGAGAGAGTGTAAGCCAGGTTATTTTCAGTTACTACAATTTACCCAATTTTTCCTAAACACCTCACATGCTATCAGTAGATGTTAGCTAGGCAGCTACACACAAAGAATCCATTAATTATTGCAGTTCAAGCAACTCAGACAGAAGCGGCCGAAATTTGTTTGAAAAAGCTGAAGTAAAGTATTCTAACGTAAGAGTTCCCAAAGTTGAAAATAAGTGATTTTATCGACGTGGGTGGGCCACCCGAGTTGTGTCTACGTACCCGATGTATCAAAATTTGGTACCAAATGACAAGGGATTTTTTTTGTTTGTAGACAGTACTGAAGCAATTCGGTTGGTGCCATAAAAGTATCAGAGATCGGTAACGAGCCTTACTTGTCAGCTCTCTTTTTTTTTTTCTTATCGGGTTCTGCCTACTCCTGAGAAGTTGTATTTTGTAGTAACACTGACCTGAACTGAATCACCTCATTGATCCAATACTTAATCTGGTCTCAGCCCCGCCATTGAAGAAACATTGGGAAAATTGCAACATTTTGAGGATGACAAGCGAAGCCAAGTACCATGAATGACTGGCAGTAAGTAAATTAAAATGCTTTCACATTCAGACACGCAAAAAGAAGAACCCACACTGGTCTAAGACTGATGGTGAGGGAAGGGTGAAAGCAGTTATGGGAAGGTGAGAGCAGGATAAGAAGAAAGTTAATGGGGTGGATGGGGTGAGTTTGACAGCTACAGGTAAAGATGATTCAAACGGGTGTGAGCTGTGGTGACTGGGTGTTAATTTGGGAGGTTCAGAAGAGGAAGGAGACCCCTGGGCTCTCTGTCACTCTCTCACTTTCTCACTCTCAACTGAAATAAACTGCAGAGCAACGAACTCGCCGTGAGGGGCCAGTGAGTGTGTCCACATGTGATACAGCAGTGACCGTGCGTGTTTCCATCCGAGTTAGTGTCTGTATGTGTATTTGCATTTGTGTGCGGGCGCGCGCGTGTGTGTGTGCGTGTGTGTGTGTGTGCGTGTGTGTGTGTGTGTGTGCGCGTGTGACGGGCTGCCTGAAGGCTCCCTCTGTGTGCAGGCGTTTCATTGGAGAGGCAGATGAGCGGGGCAGATATCCTGGGGCGGCCTGGCACTGGCCAGAGCTTTATCTGAACTGAAATGATTTTAGCACTCCGTTTTGGAGCACTAACCCAGGAGCAATGTCAACCCTTCCTCCTCCTTTTTCTTCTGCCTATCCTCTACTCCTTCCTTCGTCTTTTTCTCCGTCACTTTGTAATTTCCTCCACTCTGCAGCTAGTTATTCTCTGATCCCCTCCTCTCATCTGTCTTTTTCTATCTCTGGCTGGCTGTTGGCTTCGAGATCAGGGAGAAACGGTTAACGACAAAAAATATTTTATATTTGCAAACTATATTCTCCATTTATTTTAGATTTTTTTTTTTATTTTGTTCGGTTGTGTTTCATTAATACTTTGCTTTATTTATCGTTAGAGACAGACAAAGAAAAAAACAGTAGTTAGACAGCACAGAGATTGAAATTGTGCATTCAAGTCAAAGGCTTTAACTAATATAAATGTTCATATATCAATCATTTAGTCTGTGAAATAAAAAAAAAAAACAATGACTATCACAAATCTCCACTGCCCAATTTGACCAACAGTTTAAACTATTTCCATCATTGAAGAGTCAGGAAACCTGCAAATATTCCAACAAAAACTAGTAAAGCTTTGACATTTTTCAATTAAAATGACCCCACCTCAGCAAAAGAGAAGCAACATCAAAGGTATTACACAGATTTGCTGCCAACAGAATCTCAGAGAAAGATTTAAGAATTAATAGATGCAGTCACACACCTGCTTTGCAGGAATCTTGACTAAAGAATATTTAAATACCAAAAAAGTTTGAGTTTTAAGCCACATTGGAAAGCTTCTTTTGCGTATCTGTGGCTGACAATGTCGCATGACTTCCTGTCTGTAAAATGAGGTAGGTTTCTCAAACCCACCTGAATCAGCTGGCAGGAAACACTGACATTAAAGCTCTGTTCACCACTGGCATTAAAATGCATCTTGTTTGATCCGATCACAACTGAACAACTCAAAGTACAGGTTTCAAAGCACCCACGACGCATTGAGGATGTATTGAAAGCTGATTGCTCAGACCACATTCGGAGGTGGTCTAGTGCAAAACAACAAGAGAAAACCAGTTGTTTTGACAATTTCCTCTTCTTTTAATTTCCGGCACACTCGGTACAGGAACTGCACTGCTGCCTTCCAGCCTGCGTTAAAAACAATAACCGTTTGGCAAATGGAAACGATGTACGCGTTTATTTGAATACAGAGCCGGGGAGTGAGATCAGTGAGAAGTGACAGTGAGAAACGGTCACTTAAGACGCATGTGGAGACGCATTCCAACCCCAGGTGTAAACAGACGTACTTAGAGCTCCCACTTGTGATCGGATCACCCAAGATGCCTGTTAATGCCAGGTGTGAACGAGGCCTAAGTGGCTTTCCATTGCATTTTCCCAGTAGGAGGCTGGACATTCAGACTTTTCTAGTTGTCAGGAATGCCACGACTAATCCAAGTGGAGCCTCCCTCTCCCTCCACCTCCCACTCCGAGCCTCACATATTCATTGACCTTACGAAATGTCCCTTATTTCACGAGACTCACAGGTAGAGGCACGCCTGTCATCTGCAATCAGAGCCATTATCACACTGGGCTGATGGCTAGGGCCCACCAAGAAACAGTGGCGCAGATGATACCTTTCCCACTCCTACTCTTTCATCTCACCTCCCCAATCGCTCTCTCCCATCTCACCCCACCACCACCACCATCACTGTTCACCACTCTCTCTTGCATTTACCTCGGCTGCCACATGGGGAATTAAGTGGTATTACGAGGAAAGGCTTCTAGCTGAGCTTAACAGCATTACATGAACAGGTAATATACCCTGAGATTGTGTGTGCGAGAGAGAACAAGGGGGAATAGGTGGAGGAAAGAGGTGGTCTTATGGGTGTGAGAGAAAGACAGAGTAGGAGATAGAGAAAAAGACAGAAAGAAAGAAAGAAAGGGAGTCTTAAGTGAATTGTCAACTCAAACGCTCTAATTGCAGTGAAAGCTCTGGACAAAGAGCACCCACGGACGCCAACGGAGCACACCCTGGGGCACCGAAAGGCCACTTAGCCCTCTCCAACTCCCCCTCTGGCTCCTTCTATCTGCCTCTCTCTTGTTTTCTCACTGTATACAGTGGCAGGTCTCTTCAAAATAATACCTTCCACAACACCTTAGCAAGAAAGGGAGGGAGACACAGAAGAATGGAAGAGAAAGGGAGTGTATATGTGTATATATATATATATATATATATATATATATATATATATATATGTCTCTACATCAGACTTTTTCTTAATGCAAGTTTAAAAGTGACAGGTCATTCATGACTTTGGAAATGGCTATTTGAAATTTGCCAGAGTGTGCGTTTAGGGTGTGGGATTGTACACTTATTAGATGTGCATCCCAGGCCAGAAGTCACACTGTAATCACATGAAAAGAAAACTTTACACAGTACAAAGATTCCTGCTCCTGAGCGGTTTGGAGGAGTTTCTACCGGAGCCCACGCTGGCGTCCACGCTGGCCCTCAGCAGCTCTGCAGGACCTCCACTTTCCATAAAGCACATAGGCAGATCACTGGCTCCCCAGGGCTAGGCAGCCATGATGGCTCTATTCAACAGTCCTACTAATGCTATGCTGATTGTCTGAGCACAGCTAGCATGTTGTGTGGCTAAGCACAGGTCATTTCCTCGTTTCCCCAATGTCTCTTTTCAGATGTCCAGGCAGGGAGGGCCTTTGCTGGGCCGATGGGGAGCCACTGATGGTGACTGAAGGTGGAGGTTTCTGCATGCAAGAAGTCAAACTGAAAAATCACAATGGTGCGCACACACACAATCAGTGGAATGCATTCATAACACATGACACAGAAATAAAATAGAATAAAAATGTCTGCAGAGCCACAAGTAAAACACACCTCAAAGTTGCTTGTGCCCCCTTCAGAGTGTGCCCATTGTGCAAAGTGACAAAGGGGCACTCATACAGCCATGAAACATAATGGATGCAGCCCCTTCGTCCACTATTGTATCAGGACGACTTGTCCACACGTGTGTGTGTGTGTGTGTGTGTGTGTGTGTGTGTGTGTGTGTGTGTGTGTGTGTGTGTGTGTGTGTGTCTATGATGGCTCAATTGGAGCGAAATGTTCACCTGTGCTTTAAAAAATATCTCCATCTTTCATCTTGCTTTACAGACACGACCTTCTTTGAAAAGTTTGAAGTACAAAACATGACACATGTTATCTGTTTATGAAAAAATGGGACAGATTTACTCAAAAAAGTTTTAGAGACAGTGGCCAGTGTCTCTGACACAAAAATATAAATCAGGGAAGGATGAATGTGAATTTTTGGGGGGTAAGTTTTTGCCCTTTTTTTTTTGGTGTTTTAAGGTTTGTTAGTTTGGTCAGGTCAGGATTTAATGGTTTTTAAAAGTCTGTTCTTTTTCTATTGAAGTTTCAAAGTGTTTTTTATGCAATATATAAACTATATATTAATGTATATTTTCAGCTATTTGGAAATAATGATCAATTGTATCCCAATGTCATTATTGTTTCCTTTTAAACTGCAGTGAAGGCCTTTTTTTCCCATAAAACAACTGAGAAAAAAGTTACGGTGCAGAGAAGCAACTGTGATGAAGTCGTAGTCTAGCTCATGGACACTCCTTCTTGCCCATATATTGTAAGGAGAGTTTTAATGGAAGTTTTGATACTTTTTCCAGTGAAAGTGGGTCCTTATTTTAATCAACTGAAACTTAGTGGAGGGCAGTAACTATATTCTGCTGTGATTGATGAGCAAGCTAGAAACTTTTTAGAAACTACAGCAAATAAGAGTTGGGAAAATGACATTTACTTTTTCACTAGAGTCACAGTTTCTGTTGCATGTGCTGTAGTTTTTAGATAATCTAATCAGAACTGCCCTGTAAACATTTTTAGAGTGCAGAACAAAGATTTGTCTCGTTCTTTAAAAAAACAAAAAAACTTCACTTTGATAAGTTCCCAACTGTAGAGCAATTTAGTTTTGATGAGCTACTCAAACAGAAGACAAGCCACTGCCTTTCATAGAACACAGGACACGTTTCAGCACAAGGTTTGTTTTTACGAATAAACAACACTGAAGGTCAGAGAAAATAATTTGGCGTTTATTTTGGAGCAATGTGCATGAGTGTAAAAGATGGGGAACGAACAGAAAAGAAGGAGAGACAGATGGCGTGAAAACAAGAGAAATGTCTGAACCTGACCATCTAATACGTAGTAAAAGTGCATTAAGGCATTATTTGTTTGTGTTCACATCATATAGGGTTTACTGCACTGTGTTACAGCAGAGGCACACTGCTCTGCCTGAAGGACTGCCTTTCCTATTATTATTAGATAGTATTACACTGATATTAGACACTTTTATTAAATATAACGTCTCTGACGAAAGATCAGACACTGGCATGATATAGCAAAGGCTATCTTTTTGATAATGAATTAGGCAGCTATTTACACTGTTATCAAGTAACTAAACTGATCTCAATCTGAGATGCATTAGAGTCAGTCGGATTCCACTCAGCAGGTGACAGCGATTGATCAATAACTTCACAGTTTGCTTCACTGTAATTAATCAAAGCAGCACGCCACAATATCTGTTTCTCTACTACTCAAATTATGTTTAGTCTTGAAATGTCCTCACAGATATCAACACAACTGGAAAGGAAGGCAACTAAACTACATGAATTGAATAAATTATGAATTTTGCGGCAGGACCCTGTTGTGTTGTTTATGTTTTGAAACTCATTACAGTTTAACAACTGAGGCTTTAAACATCAAACCTGAGCTGGGAGGAGAGTTTGGAGGTTGACGGATGCTTTTGGTCACAGGAGCAAAGTCAGAGATTGTATCGTTCAATGTGGCAAGATACAAATGTGGGCGTCATGGGGTACTGGAAACATCTGAGACTGCTGAGATTGCTAATGATCACACATGCAGCGATTTTTTTTGTGTGTGTGCGTTTTTGTTATTTCTATCTTTCTTTTGGCTGATGATGTAGGTTTGACTGACTTGTACTGTTTGATAAGTGACATTTGTGACAGAGGCAGGCAGACAATAGCCCACTGTCAGAGCCTTGGGATGAGTGGGAGGGAGGAAGAGCGCACATTTACTAACACACACACACACGCACACACACACACACACACACACACACATACACACACACACACACAGTCAGGGTCAGTAATTGAGTGGGAGGGATAAGCTCTCCTCATTCTTTCTTTCTGTTTGCCTGCCTGCCTGCCCCCCCCCCCCCCCACACACACACACACACACCCCGCTCTCAGTCGCTTTCTGTCTCTCACACACACACACACTGTAATACACCAGTCACCCCATCATCACCCAACAAGACCAATTTGTCGCCACAAGTTCCCATCAGGGGCAGGGACACTGTCAGCTGTCAGTCAGAGCAGGCGAGCCCTGTCATTGGTTTGGTAGTCACCCGTGGTTACAGACGGCGGTGCTTAGTTCTCGAGATGATTTACTTTTAAGGTAGGAAGCGCCCCAACGTCTGCACATATACACACACAGGGCCGTGCTCGCACACACAAATGCAGTCTAAATTTGCTGAACACAAAAATACAAACTCCTTTTCCCACATTCATCCACACAAACTCACGCACACACAAAAAAACAGACACACAAAATAGGCTTTGAATAAAAAAAAAAAAAGCAATATAAGATAGAGAATAAAAATGCATTGGTCCTGCCCTGTATCAGACAAAACAGAGCGACACTGAGATTAAGCGTCATACAGCTGAGAGGGGGAAACAGAGATGTGAATAGTGAAAGGCCAGATATCATCCATTCATTTTAAACAGGGGTGGGTGGTGATTGAGCGAGCGAGGCTGCGAATGAATCTGTGTGCGCGTGTATGTGCGTGTGTTTGCATTCTGGCCCCAGGGTCGTAGCGAACACATTGACACAAAATAAACAGCGCTCAATCTCCCGGCCTGTGATTGCTGCTCCGGTGTCAAGATAAGTCCTGGGCTGGTGGCAGCCGAGACCGGCCGTTAACTCCACAATAGACGCAGAGAAACACCGAACATTGACATCTGACTGACTTTGTGTCTGCAGTTAGCCTCCCTTTACTAATACTATGTCAATGCAGGGACTGTCTTGGTAAACTACAAACGCTGTAATCAAGCTGCGGCTCGGAGTTTGCAGTTTGATGCGGTTACAACATAGATGGAACCAAACCAGCTGATGTGTCAAATATTACTCAAACACTGCTCTTCTACTGACAGACTAAGATTACAGGAGTTTACAAATTCTCGCCAAATTTTAATTGTGCATGTAATAGACCCACGAGGAGAAATGTCACACATTTGATTCAGGCTAATCACACAAAAAAAATCTTTGCAAATTGTGTTTGAAATTAGACATTAAAGTCTTACACACTTACACTATAAACACTCTTCTTTCTCATGAGAACACACTCTCATTCACCTGATAGCTTTTTTGAAAACAGAAAAGGCCAAGTTCTCTTGAACAAGCCTCAGTGGCTCCAGGTATTTTCATAAAGAAACAATGCTGATTTCTGAAAACAGTAAAAACCTGGTTTGAAATTATTTGACCAAACCAACTCTGCCAGCAATTCAGGAACGGTAAGATTTTATCTGCTCACATTAACAGATACTCTGTGCAGAACATCATCTTGACAATAGACTGTAAATAACAATGGATGGAGTCTCTGGTTCTGAAAAGCGGAAGTGACAGTGCAATACGACCGAGGGCCACTAGGGGCTGGCTTCAAAAAAACCTGGCTCCAATAGACTCCAATTCAAAAAGGGTCAACTTCAGTCATGAAATACAAAATCAATGAATTTTTTTCCACAAGACAGATCCGCCCCTCGCTCCCCCCTAGCCCGTCAAAATATGGTTGCTTCTGGATCCAACAAATTAAGATGGCACCACTAGACTCACGTCACAAACCAAACGACGACCTTACAATGGGCTGCTACTTGGTCTTGATCAAAGCTCCAGATCAGATTTTTCCCACAATTGCAGGGACGAGGAAACTTTATTTGCAATCTAAACCCTCGAGGAGCCTTCTCTAAAAATAAGTGGTCTAAACAATATATGGGAGAGAAATTAGAGAGGGGGTTCAAAAGGAACAAAAAAATGACCTCCCTCTCCTGGGCCACTAGGCACCCACCCATCCCCTAGAAATGAATATTTCTCATCACCATATGAATATTGCAGGCGTGACAAGTGCGTGTAAACACACACAGGCGGAGTGCTCAAATCCACTCACTGGGAGCTATTAAGTCGTCAAGCAGCACAGAGAGGCTGACAGAGGAACGACGAAACGGCGCGCAAGTATGTGTGTACGGTGACAAGGGAGAGAAACGATGTGGCAGGCCACTGAACAGAGCATCCACACACACACACACACTCACACACACACACACACACACACACACACACAGAGAGAGGGAAAGAGTGGACAAGCAGTCAGAAAAAAAAAACAAGGAAAAGAAAGAAAGAATTCCTGTCAGACTGCTAATTTTACTTGTCGCAGGAAAAAAAAAAAAGAAACACCCAACCCGTGCTCAAACTGTCAATGTCAACTCAAAACCCAGAGGAAGGTGTGTGTACACGTGTGTGTGTGTGTGTGTGTGTGTGTGTGTGTGTGTGTGTGTGTGTGTGTGTGTGTGTGTGTGTGTGTGTGTGTGTGTAGGGTAGAAGGGGATAAGAAACATGTGTGAACAGGATTCAAGAGGAGAAAAGACAATGTGCACAGTATGGTTTTGTGCAGCAGGTGTGCGTGAGAGCCCTTTTTGAGATATTGTGGCATCAAATGTGTGTGTGGTGTGCACAGGCGCGCAAAATAACTCAGATGGTACTTGCCAACTTCCTGATGTCAGGTTCAATAAGGCTGTTCACTCAATACGGCGGCGTGTGTGTGTGTGTGTGTGTGTGTGTGTGTGTGTGTGTGTGTGTGTGTGTGTGTGTGTGTGTGTGAGTGTGTGTGTGTGTGTGTGTGTGTGTGTTGTGGGTGTCTGTTGTGGGTGTCTGTTGTGGGTGTCTGGGGAAATAGCAGGCTGCTTCCTCTGATCAATGAAGAACATGCCAAATTGAAACTGGTTCGTCTGTCTAATAATAATAATAATAATAAATAGTAATAATGTATTCATCTGTGCTCCTCTCTCTCTTTCTTGTCATCTCAAATTTATACTCTCCATCCATCTCGGTCTTTCCTTCATTCTATCATTTACCAGACAGAATTATTTCCCTATGTGATGTCTTTTGTCAATGGAGGATTTTTTTTCTGAGTTTTTCCTGCAGGTATCTCTGGCTCTGCATGTTTCTAATTCCAGCTTCCAACTTGTTAAATTGCCATGATTTGTTAGGCTCTGGGGAAATGAATCATCAAACCTTTTATACAGTTTAGTTTAGTTACGTGACACTTACTGACTTTACTTACTGATGAAGAAACAAGAAAGGCGCCAGAGAATACTTAATGGTTTGTTATAACAAGAAAAGTTTCTTGGAAAAGCATTATGAAACCATAATGACTTATGGAAAACAATTATTGACTTTGTTTTTCATGAGAAATTGAATGGGAGTCTATGGAGCTAGGAACCCCGAGTGGCTGACAGTGGTACTGTAGTTTTTAGCATTTTCACATCGGCCTCACTTGTCAGACACAGAAGCACGTCTGCTTTCATACACAGTTTATGTGTATGTACATTTTGCTACATGCTTGAGATATTAGCTGTTTATCATAGATATCCAATACTAAAAAACACACATCCTATGTCGATTGCTCAAAGAAGGATCGTTTTTGAGGGGGTTCAACCTCTGTGGTGAGAATTTTGCAAAGTTAATGTAGCTTCGTCTCAGCGACACGTAAAGCAACTGTGAATAAATGTTTTGTTTGGTGGGTAGAACTGCAGATTTGAGGAGCTCAAATGAGCTACTTGTGTCTGTGTGTCAGCCATTTGTTCCTTGGTTTTTTCATTTTCTCATATCATTGAATGAATGCCACTTAAATTCACCTGATTTAGGGGTCATCTCAGCAGTTTAGGAAGGTTTCACAAACCAAACCAAGCAGATTCAGCTGTGACATCAGCCGGTAAGTGGGCCAGGGGTCTATCAGTCAGCAGATCTGTTGGGCTTGTAACCTGCGGCGACAGGTCCTTAACGCTCCGCGCGG
>NW_027185252.1:5177500-5187500 GCF_022577435.1 Embiotoca jacksoni
AATCACAAGCAAACAGATCACCGGCCAACCAGTTTGAAGTGGTGGACAATTTGGTTGGTCACACTTGGATTGATTTTATATTAAAAAAAAAAAAAAATAGCGTTATTCCAGATTGTAAAGAATGACTCCCAAGAGATTGAGATTCTGCTGGACTGGACTAATGTCACAGGATGTGATATAAACATGAGACATTGTAGTTCATGTGTTTTAGTGATGTTATTGTTTTATTTGAAGGAAACATTGCCTGAGATTTTTACAAACCTATGATAAGGCTGAACCGGACCATGCCAGATGAGGATAATCTCAGTCAGGCTGAGGCCAAGTCAGAAAAAAGATTTAAGGAACTTTTCAAATGTTTGTACACACCGACCACCTGGTGAACCCTAAGGCAAACCAACTACCTAATGCTCTCAACCAGTGGTTCTCAACTGGTGGGTCCCGGGTTCATTTTCAGTGGGTCAGGTGTGTGTGTGTGTGTGTGTGTGTGTGTGTGTGTGTGTGTGTGTGTGTGTGTGCGTGCGGAGGGGGGGGGGGGTGGTGGAGGGAGTAGATGGACAAAAGTCAAACTTTGATTTTGAAGCCTACAGAACCGCCATCGTTGAGAAACTAACGACCAAAACTAACATCACATTAGCAGGTACTTCTCAGCCGAACATTGACATGAATAGGATTAGACAAGTTTAATTTAGATTGTTAAAACTTGATGAACATCACCAGTTTAAACTTGTTTGAAAAGCATGTTCTCACCTGGTTACTAGCCCTATTTGCTCTTAAATTGCAATTTTTTTTCATGCATGGAGGAAAAAAACAAGTAAATTCAAGCCAAAAACTTTTACAATTGCAGAAATAAAGAGTCAACTTTCAGGAAGATGATACTGCCACGAATCACAGCCACTTTAAGGTGAAGGAAAAATAACTATTTTGAATATTTATATTTTGGGGTTTTGTTTCTTTCTGTGATTAGTAAATTCCTTTCTATAAGCATATTCTATTTTTGCATGCATGAAATCACTGTGTATTGTGTACACTGTGTTGTAAACTTCTGGTTGCGATTTATTGATGAGAGAAACTTTGGGTCCTGAGGACATAGTGAGAACCACTGATTTAAACAGAGGAGTCACTGCATATTGATGTACCAATTCAACAAACCCATCATTGTTTAATTTACATGTATGACTTATCTGGTCAGTCAAAATGATGATAAGTATTTTAGTTCTTTTTTTTATGTAAAGATTAAAATGTTTTTTTATGAAATCAAAAACAAAAAGTCCAGAAGAGATTCCAGCAGAAAAAAAAAATGTTTTATGGTTTTAATGGCAACAACATACTGTAACAGGGACACTGAGGTCCTCAGTGGCTTGAGTTGGTAAAAAGGAAAGAAACCTCATTCGGTTTCACAGGTAATGTAGCCAAAATTAACCAACAAATAAACTATGGCTTCCCTAATGCAAACATAAAAAACTGCTAGCGGTGGTCAAGGTCAATCGGCTCTGTATCCGAGACCCGTCTTATCCTACACATGGCTCATGTGGGACATGTAGGAGAGCTGTCTGATCTGTTAAGGGACTTACTTGTGCAAAGCCACTTATGGCCTCTCGTACACAATTGTCCAAAGGCAAGCTACCTGGATTATGAGCTGGTTAGTGGGAGAGGTCGAGAGGGGACGTGCCCCATTAACTCTGTTAAATTGCATGTTTGAGTTTGACCAGAAGTTGCTCCTGCAGCAGTTAAATAACGTAGTGCCCAATTAATCTTTCAGTCAGATACTGTAACTCAAACCCCTTAAAATGACCTAAAGAAGGGTTTATATTACCCTTCTAAATTTGATGTTGACATGTAGTCACATCTGAAACTCCTTCAAAAGTAAGAGGAGGGCAGTTTATTAGAACTCAACTCAAAGACAATGAAACAATGAAATAATATCATAACCTAAACCTTAATTAGCCCAGCCTCCACGTTCTTAACCTCAATTATCTGCCAGGTAAATAATGGTATATACACTGTACGCAGTGAGGACTCAAATCACACACACAAATCTTCCACATGAAAATGCAGCTCTGGTCAAACTATATTGTCAAAGTCTATGTAGTTTTTTTGGTGATTCAAAAAAATTACAAAAACAACACTGCTGGTGTGAGCACTCAGAACGTACTACAGTCTTAAATCTGAGCCAGTTTGTGTAAAAGGATTACCAAAACAGTAACAAATTATTGTTTTGGTGCATTAAATCCCTTCTTTTACTACCTCTGAATAAAACAAGTTGTAGACAAAACTGATAAATGAAGCTAACCTTCTCTCCTCAACTGGGATCCCATTGGTCTACAGTTATTCCTCACCTTATTCTCCTGTTTTAGAATGATGTACTTTGATTTTATAGGCTGGAAATACTGCATACTTTTCTTATTGACTTCCTCAGGCTGCCACACTGAGCTCCAAGGTTATTTAGATCCAACTGAAAGCGTAAATCTATACAAATTGGTGATGAATATGTACTTTTATTTTTAGAAAATAGCATATTCCTTTAAACAGTAAGAGGAGTGTAGTTCTTGGAAAACTGGAATAAATAGTGTAGTTGTTGGAGCTTTTTTTCAGCTGCATGATGAAAGATAACATATGTGACTGACCCACACTATCTTACAGTAGCCATGTTCATGAGAATATAAATGATAGCAAGTGTTTTTTTTGTTGTTGTTTTTTTTTAACAACAGCAGAGGTCCAGGAGAACTAACTACAAAGGCATAACTGTTTGCTGTATTTTTTTTTAATTTTTACTAAATGTAAGGTTTGATTGTTTTGGGGGGGTTTGTTGGAAAACACAGAATAACACCAAGAGTCTGTTGTCTGGTGTTTTCTTAACTACAGTGCTGAAACAGTCCACCGTAGTGGACCTGATCAGAAACATATCACTGGTGCTCAGTCGTCTGAATCCTGTGACCCAGATTGTTGAGCCTGCTATTCCTTACTCTTTCATCCTCTACATCTTTTTCTCTCAGAGTCAGAGTCCCACTCTCTCTAACACACACACACACACACACACACACACACACACACACACACTCTAATGACAGCAGTGTGATAGTTAACTGGTGCTGGAGTGGACTTGCAATGGTGTGGCAGGGGCTGATTTGGCAGCAGTCACAGCTGAAAGGCTTTTATCCTGCATGGTAGAAAGCACAGAGATGGACATGCACAAGGACCCCTGAGGGACACACACACACACACACACACACACACACACACATATATATACACACACGGGGAGTAGTGGCAGTGAAAAGGAATCTACTCAAGTGTTTGTTGGGTCTGAGAAAGCAGAAAAAAAATTGAGAAAAGAAGGAGAAAGAAAGAAAAAGAGTCTGACAGAGGAAGAAAGACCTCAGAACCATGTTAGTGTATGTTGCTAGGAGATAAACTGGTGCCACTTTTTATTTATTACCCAAAGGACTTTGCAGCAGTCTACGGGTCTATCAGTCAGTGTACAGATCAATGGAGCTCTTCAGAACAGTGCTCTGCTGTATAATACCACATCAGGTCAAACAAGTGCACAGAGGCAGACAAGAGTGTTTGAGAAGAAATCAAAGAGGTTTACGGATGCTGCTGCTCAGGAAGTGCTGCATTTGTCAAACTCAGCGCCCGAATAGAAGAGCAGTCAGTATTGTTCCTTGTCAATCCACAGTTCTGTGTCTTGATGTTTCTCAGTCTGATGGAGTTTAATTTAACAAAACTCAGTAACAAACCAGAGTCAAATTATGCAATTACGTTGACACATGGATCAGAGGCTAAAGAGAGGCAAAACACAAGATGAGACCATAAAACCGCAAACCAGTTATCTGGCTATTAGAGAGGTCATTCTCATTATCGGTTGTTAGCAGTCCGGGGTTGTCCTTTTAATCCTTGTGCAGACAGTAAACACATGATTACACAAATAATGAGAGGAGATATGAGCAGACGGCCAAAGTAACGGAAAAGGGGCAGAATAAGATGGATCCATATGGAGAGAGGCAAAATAACTGAACACTAAAGAGTGGCAGTACACAAGGTTTTAAGCTCGGCGATTGGCGGGAACCATTTTTTTTTTCTGTAAAGAAAAGCACAAAAAGATTGGAAAAGAACAAGGTTGTATGATTTTAGAGAAAAGCCACTGTACTGGTCATTATTGAAAACCAAAGCTTTAAAGAAAACTACATTTTCTGCATGTCAGACGTAGGAATGGAGGACACAGGATGTGTAGAAGGGATGGCAGAGAAGAGGAGGGGAGAAAAAGTGACTTCAGGTCGGGCACCATGTTCAGGGAGGAGTGTGTGTCATCATTGAAAGATGTGTTCAGCAGTAGGACGAGTGATGTGGGTTGCAACAGTTCCACCGCTTTCTGCGGCAGACCGACTTGGTTGCACGGAATGAAAAAGCAAAATTCTAAGGGAGGAACTTCTTTGCAACATATAGAAAGAGCAGTTGCAGCTATGAATTTTGTAATATTTGCTGACCACAATCAGTTAATTGCTTAACGTTGTTAGTCAGCAAACACTCACTGTGCACAGATAAGGAAGACTTGAAAGCCGCTCTGTAGAGTCTAATCGGTAGCTGATTTAAAGTTTGCATTAAATTTGACTGATATTCTAAATGAAGGATTTCTGTACATTTAAAATCTGTTGATGCTTCACAACAAACACAAACACGCACCGAGCCACCGCGGGGCGTACGGAGTGCAGCTACAGGGCCTATCTAGTACAGTGTTTCTCCCTCGCTGGTTTGACTATGCCACTTATCTGCCTACTGCAGAGAGAAGAGAGCAGATAGCACACAGATGAGCTCCACTGCCAGTGTGTGTCTGTGGATGAGAGTGTGTGCACGCATCCGTGCGTGTTCGTGCCTCATGTGTGTCGCTCCTCCGCACGGGTCTATCTGCGTGCAGGGTGTCCGTGTTTATACGAACATGTACCGTGCGTGCGCACGCGTGTGCATTTGCCATTCCGTGTGCTGCACAAGAGTGTGTTTGTCTCCCTTTACCTTTTCCACTTATCTTGACATGCAAACCCCTCTGTGTGAAGGTGGGAGATGTGAGTAGTGGCGTCTGACTGCGAGGAGATTTGAGCTGCGGTAATATTCAGGTTTGGGATCCCTCTCCCTCTGTGGGATTAACCTCAGATGGAAGAGATCTGCCCCGCAGACTGTTGACAAAGCCACAGTTATGTATGATACAAAAGCTCAGCATACGCATGCCATGTTGAGGCCAGACCTATATAGGCATAGCAGAGAAGAGCTGTACATTTTTCACCTCGTGAAACTACATGTAGTGCAAATGTTTTGCTAAATATTTCCGCATTATATGCGCACATAATATCAGTAAGCTGTGCATATAAGCGATGCTTAACAGCTGTTGTTTTATATCCGTTTTAGAAATAAACGGTGAGTAATGTAATCAGTTACTCAATCTGCAGAAATATCAGCAACTGTTTTAATAATCTGTTAATTATTTAAATCAGGCAAACATAGCAAAAATTTCCTTTTATCAACATATTAAATGTGAGCATTTGCTGTTTTTCTCATTCTATATGGAACATTTTTGGGCTATTGGACTATTTTTTGGGGGGGGAGAAAAGGACATTGAAAAATATAATGTTGGGCTTTAGGAAAAAGTGAAGGGCAAGTTTTACTGTTTTCTGACATTCTGAAAACTAGCAGTGAATTGAGGAAATAACAGGCAGATTAATGATTAGTTGCACCTCGATATAGCTTTTTTTTTTAGCAGGACGTATATATCTTTCTGACCACTGTTTTTGAAATATATATTTTTTGTATAATATGATGAAAGCTAATGAGAACCATACTCAGATTCCTTGTATGTGTCGATATGTCCTTGGCCCATAAGGTTCATTCTGACCCTGAATCAGAAAGATAAGCAAAATAAATGAAGACTGTTCTTACCACAACACAACTTTGGCATAATACAAAAAGAAAAGATAACACTTATCTTAAAAGAAACTTGAATAATTGAACCTGTGAATATTTTTACTTGAATGTACAACGTTGCTAGAATTTAAACTGCTTATCATCACCAATTCACAAAACAGTGTTCATGTCTGTCTGAGCGACAGAGAAGGAAATTGCGGCAGAGTTTGAAAAAGTAGGAAAAAGAATGTACACATTTGTGTTCTTGAAGCCCTGTGGGCAGACCTCTATTGTGTGTGTGTGTGTGTGTGTGTGTGTGTGTGTGTGTGTGTGTGTGTGTGTGTGTGTGTGAGAGGGAGAAAACGAAAAGAGACGGACCACCATGGGTCATCCGTCCATCTGTCCAGCCAACGGTCAATTTGGAGCCAGAGAATAGAGGCATTGAGTCAGGTAAATGGGTGGCGAACACAAAGTTTGTGTGTACATGTTCATGTGTGTGTGTGTGTGTGCGTGCGTGTTCGCCCACACTGAAAGGCAACGGTGAGTCGGACCAACTCTATCACTGTGGATGAATAGAGACACCCGGGGATGAACGGATGGAAAGAGAGACGGAAGAATGGGAGAAGAGAGGCGGACGATGAGGAGTGACATACGGAGGTTATCTGGCCACAGAGAGAGAGGACGGGAGGCACACATGGGAGGGAGGCGACTATTGTACATTATTAACTGGCATACAGTAAAAAGACCTCATACATGCACAAACACACAGTGAACAAATAGTTCCAGCTAGGATCACAGTGTACTTTCAATGGACCGTGCATGTGCGAGTATTCTCGGGCAATTTCATGCCACGTTGCAACAATATCTTAAAGGAAAGTCTTGTTTACTTCGTACAAACTGCTGCTGTCAATCAGAGACAAGGAAATTTAAAATCTCCTTTTCAGTATCGTTGTTTTACCTTTTGGAATGACAAAGTGTACCTTAATAATAGTTATATGGTCGCACTTAGTAGATAACTTTAAGCAATACTCAGCATGTTCATGCAGTAAGTGAAATGACTGATCATTTCGCATATTAACAATTGAGCGGCAGTGATTTTCTTTTTTTTATAATCCTCATCTGTTGAGCAAATTTGCAACATTTTTGCTGGTTTGCAGATTTCTTCTTGAAATTTCACAGATTAAACACTTATTTAAAAAAGTGGATTAATCCACAGTTTAAATAATAACAGTAGCACCCTTGATATATATAGTAGGTACAGTGGTGTGAAAAAGTGTTTGCCCCCTTCCTGATTTCCAATTTTTTTGCATGTCTGTCACACTTAAATGTTTCAGATCATCAAACAAATTTAAATATTAGTCAAAGATAACACAAGTAAACTCAAAATGCAGTTTTTAAATGAAGGTTTTTATTATTAAGGGAGGAAAAAAAAATCCAAACCCACATGGCCATGTGTGAAAAAGTGTTTGCCCCCTTCTGTTAAAACATAACTTAACTGTGGTTTATCACACCTGAGTTCAATTTCTCTAGCCACACCCAGACCTGATTACTGCCACACCGGTTCTCAATCAAGAAATCACTTAAATAGGACCTGCCTGACAAAGTGAAGGAGACCAAAAGATCCTCAAAAGCTCGACATCATGCAGAGATCCAAAGAAATTCAGGAACAAATGAGAAAGGAAGTAATTGAGATCTATCAGTCTGGAAAACTTTTTGGAAGGTGTGTGTCCCATTACATCTGGCGTAAAAGTAACACCGCATTTCAGAAAAAGAACATCATACCAACAGTAAAATATGGTGGTGGTAGTGTGATGGTCTGGGGCTGTTTTGCTGCTTCAGGACCTGGAAGACTTGCTGTGATAAATGGAACCATGAATTCTACTGTCTACCAAAAAATCCTGAAGGAGAATGTCCGGCCGTCTGTTCGTGACCTCAAGCTGAAGCCAGCTTGGGTTCTGCAGCAGGACAATGATCCAAAACACAGCAGCAAGTCCACCTCTGAATGGCTGAAGAAAAACAAAATGAAGACTTTGGAGTGGCCTAGTCAAAGTCCTGACCTGAATCCTATTGAGATGCTGTGGCATGACCTTAAAAAGGAGGTTCGTGCTGGAAAACCCTCCAATGTGGCTGAATTACAACAACTCTGTAAAGATGAATGGGCCAAAATTCCTCCACAGCTGTAAAAGACTCATTGCAAGTTATCGCAAACACTTGATTGCAGTTGTTGCTGCTAAGGGTGGCCCAACCAGTTATTAGGTTTAGGGGGCAAACACTTTTTCACACAGGGCCATGTGGGTTTGGATTTTTTTTCTCCCTTAATAATAAAAACCTTCATTTTAAAAATTGCATTTTGTGTTTACTTGTTATCTTTGACTACTATTTAAATTTGTTTGATGATCTGAAACATTTAAGTGTGACAAACATGCAAAAAAAATAAGAAATCAAGAAGGGGGCAAACACTTTTTCACACCACTGTATGTGTTATTCTTTACATTCCTTCAGGATTATTCAGTAACCCTAACCATGTGTTTATGACAGCTTTGCATTACTGGTCTCAGTGGAAACAATCCTCTAGCAGACACAAATCAGTGTTTTGTTTTGTTTTTTGCCCCACTATAGTACTTTGTTGGACTAAACAGGGAGATAACAGGATTGTTAGCATTAGCACTAAAGTCACTGTGACCGAAGGAACGGATGAGAGAAGCAGTTCAGGAAAATCAAAACCTGTCAGAACAAAATTTCGAGGAGAAAAGATATTATCCTCTTTAATCAGCAGTTTATGTTTAATGTCAGTGGAATTTTCACTTATGTACTGAAACCACAGGTTTCTTAGCAAAAAAAAAAGTAGACACTAAACAAGCATTTTTATAAGAATAGCTGTTTAATATTCGATTCCATTTAAAAAAAAAAAAATCTTATAATAGAATTCATACTCTTATATAATTATTTCAAGCAAGTTTATTGAGTGGCCATATCAGACGACCCTGACAGTCCCGCCCAGTATTATGCGTGAAATACACACGTCAGTCCACTATACATGATACTGTGTCAGTGTCACGTTTTGCCTTGCTTAGATGTGACAAGTACACACATATATCACCAATGTGATGAACTGCAAAGAGTGGTATAGTTCAAGTAGGGAGGAGGTCAGGGTGGTTGGATGGAGCAAAGACAAAACATTCACCAGGGAGACCAGGGCTCGATTCCATTAGGAATCATCGTGGATTTTTTTTTTTTTTAAGTAATGTAAATGACTTGCATCGTATTGAACGCGCGTGGTGTATCCTCGGTAACGCAAAACTACATATATACACGTTACTTTTCCCACTTAGGCGAGGCGAACCATGATACTGGAGTGGTATGTGGTGGATTGACAGGTGTGTGACACACTTCTGCGTGATAGGTCGGACAATTCAGAATTGCCTTTGCATTTTCACTGCATGACAGATGAATCTGCTGGCCGTAAACCATGACATATGCATCTGGTCCACATCGTGCCGCCGTCTTGGCTGCTGTAAAGAGAAATTGACTTCACGTTTGTCATTTCAACTAAAACAAATACTTAAATAAAAGAGCTCATCTTCCGTAACTTGCAATAACCTGTACTTGTACACCACCTACAAACTCGATTTGTAGTTTTTCCAACTATGCTCATCGTTAATTAAGTTTTGGGCAACAATTCAGAGACAAAACTCTTTTTCCCCGTTTACTGCACATTCAAATAAAGTGAGCTCAAACAAATACCCGGGCCCACATTAACAGACTCGGACATATATATTTACACAAATACCCCAAGGTTAGCAAAACACTCCTCATTTCAAGTAACAATTATTATGCTTCATATCAGCCCCTTAAAATAAACTTGCTTGCCATCTCTCTTTGACTCTTTTTCATTATGTCTGGCGTTTCTCTCTCTCAGCGGTTCGTGGCTCTCGCTCGAATCTTCCCTCATTTCCTTCTCCTGCAGGGTACTAACTGTTCATCTCTGTCATCTCTCTCTTTTCATTTCTCTTGTTCCTCTCTCTCTTTCACGCTCTCTCGCTCTGTCTTTCTCTCTCTCTCTCTTTCTCTTTCTCTCTCTCTCTCCCTCTTTCTCTCTCCCTCCCTCTCT
>NW_027185252.1:5190000-5210000 GCF_022577435.1 Embiotoca jacksoni
TTTAATTTCGATAAATAGACTAAGCAAGTACTCGACAAATCGTTGAAGCTTACAAGAAAACATAACGTGATTTTATTCAAAAATGAGCTTTGAGCTGCTTTGTGTGCTCATTGCAGTGAAGGAGACATGGAGATGATGTAAGAATCAAGGGAACCTCCAGAAGTGAGGATGAGGTCAAGAAAGAAAAGAAAGCAGAGTCAGTCAGCACCTGGAGAATTAGCTAAAAATCTGCATAGAAATGGGCAAAAAGGGCGAACAGTAGAAGCCGGAGACGAGGACGTATAGCGGAAGACTGGAGGACAACTAACACTAAATCACCCAGAAAGTTCAGCAGCAACTGTTTCAGAGTGTTTACACACTTGTTAATAAGCGAGTAATAAGATTACGTTTTCTTTTGATACAGTAAAATGTTTCGCAGCGCTTTGTTTGTTTTACTGTGGGGAATTGTTGAAGGAAGAATCAGCGGGCATTGTGATATGAGAGACGTGAAGATTGTGTGCATGCTCATGGATGTTCATGCACCTGTCAGAGGTGGTCGACACAAGAAGAACCTCAGCTCCCGCTTCCATTAACACTTTAACATTTCCACTTCTTTTTGAATCTGTGCATCGCATCACGCTTGAATATCAAAAAGCAAAACTTCAATTATGGACCTAGAGAAGCACATGCACCTTCAGTGACTCTGAGGAGACAAACATGGCTGCCATTCTCAGCACTTTTCATTCATTCATTCAACCCAATATTACTCACTTTTCAAACCTCTCAGATTAGTTGAAAAGGACGGAGATTCTTTCCCGATGGCACGCGCACACTTTAAGAATACACACGCATAAAAGCAACATACACAGCTGCACACAAACATCAAGCACCATTCGGAGCAGTGAAAGCTCTGGCTTGTTAGCTAATCAGATTGTTCTTGCTGCAGGCTTGCCTCTAAACATATAGAGCCCACACCTGGCAGATGCTAAAAGCCTGACTTAGTCCTGTTAAATATTGCATGGCGCTAATGTTTCACAGCCTGGCACAGATTGGCAACACATAGTCTCATGAGTGAAGTGTGGGTGAGGTTGTAAAGAAAGTGGAAACATAGAGTTGTCCCGTCTCCGGTGCTTTTGTCCCGTCACATTTTTCTGTTTCTTTTATTTTCCTTCCTGCTGTCCTTCTATTTTTAACACGTTCTAAATCACTTTTGTGCACCCGCAGACAGATAACAGACAACATAATGTTAACTCTTCCTGCAAAAATGGACATGACACTGAAAGGAGGTCGTATATTTGTCACAAATATGGAAAAACATCTCATGAATGCAGGTAAATGCTCAAATTATAACGCATAAGAAAGAGTCAACAATCATTTTCAGATTCAGAAAATTACTCGTGTTTTAACTCCTTTTTTTTTTTTTTTATGTTTGCACCTGCAATATGAAGTGCTGCTTGTTTGGTGCATAGAGGTACATGGTCTGAAAAGTTTGGGAACCTCTGATCTATGCAACAGATATATTTTGATACTCGGGCAGTATCGAGGTTTGATACCGAGCTCTATAGCCGTCTTAACTAACCGACAGGATATACGATGGACAGTTGGTGCACACAGATACTCGTACACATGACTCGCATTCAAAATAAGTTGTCCCACCTTTAAGGCAGAGTTTGCAGTGATGGTTAAGTTAATTCAAACATACAGTACTTTTTCCATTAACCGCTTCTTTCTCTAAGCCCACTCTAGCTCAGTATACAACTCTGTCACCACTCTTATCATAACCTTTCAAAGATACATTTTTCCAGCCGAGTCTGTCACTTTCTGTCTGCATAAATCTCGGTCCCAACTCTACTTTCCCTCTTTATCTTTCTCGCCCTCATTCTTTTTCCTCTTTCCTTGTGTGACATGTCCTGTTAGCATTAGTGAGGCGGCTAACTGGAAAACCATCTGCTTCGTGTACCTCTTTAGCCCATTACGTGGTTGTCTGACTAGAGCACTCACAAGGTGTGTAAGTGAGAGAGATAGAGAGAGAGCGCAATTCACCAACATAAAGGGTTTTTGTTGTTGTTGTTGTTGTTGTTTTTTTTTAAATAGAAAGGTATATATAACCGTGTCCTGATTGCTGCACAAGACAACTATACAATGTTGTGCGAGGATCCATCCGACCTGCAGAGCGTGTTGAGTTGCCGCACGAGTGTGTGTGTGTGTGTGTATCAGACAAAAAGGTTTGTCACTGTATAATGGGACAGCGGGATCTTGACAATGTTGATTTGGAAGCCCCGAAGGGTGCCAGCATCAAACACCCACACTTACACACACTTTTACACACACACACACACTTTTACACACACACACACACACACACACACACACACACACACACACACACACACACACACACACACAATGGGGGGGAGGCCCTCATCAGAGGAAGGTGCGTTGTTTTACCAACACAAATCACATCAAGTGATTAGACACAGCACAGTCACCGTGGAGACTGGTGGGAACGGCAACAGATGATGAAACGGGGCTTCCATCAACAAATCACACAACACACACACAAATCCCATATGCAAGGATGCAACCATACAGGCTCTCAATCAAACACTAAACACACATAACACACAGGGGGACGCCATCAGGAAATCAACAGCCAATCAGAATAATTTGACTGGGATGATGACAGGTCTATCCAATCTGCAGTCGCTGTCACCACAAGAGAGCATCGTTATCACGTCACACACACACACACACACACACACACACACACACACACACACACACACACACACACACATACACAGTCACACACACACACAAACATGCTCTCTTTGCCTCTGTCCTGTAGGTATGACTTTAAATCTGTGTGCGTACAAATAATGCACGACCTACTGCTCAGTTTAAGCATGTGTGTGTGTGTATCTGAGTGTGTGTTTGTGTCCAAACTGCTCCTTTTCATGTTCAGTAACGTATCAAGCATGCAGCTGACCGCTCGAGTGTGTTCGCGTTGTCCGTGTGTGTCATTTTGCATGTGTAGGTGCACGGCTGTTCTTCGCCTTGAATACAAATCCAGCGGTGTGTCAGTCAAACTTGCAGCGTTTGTCTCCCTGGCAATTTCTATGAGATTCGATTTAGAGGGCTAATATATAATAGGCCTTCGAAGGGAGGTGGGAGAGTATTAATTGAGATGGACTGAGCGAGGGAGAGAGAGAGAGTGAGAGAGACAGAGGCAGGAGGAGAGACTGACAGAGGAAAAAGTGACAGAGAGGGAGACAGAAAGTGATGTTACTCTAAGCCGAGAGTGAACTCTAGTGGATACTGTCACTCTCACACACATTCTCTCTCTCTCTCTCTCAAACATACACACACACACACACACACACACACACACACACACACACACACACACACACACACACACACACACTTCAGAGGGCACAAGCTGCTGTGTAGAGAACCTACCTGTTCTTTATTTTACTAAACGTGTTTCATATGAGGGAGACACATGAAACTTTTCTTTGTGACAGGATCCTGAGCGAGTGTACCGACAGTCCATCTAAAAATAGCCAAAGTATTCGACCTGTTTTCTCTCCGACCACAAGGTGAAAAGGTTTACTATATCCCTTCATTCAGCAGCTCCTCCAGATTCTGGTGAAAATCTAAATCTATTTTCCTCTCAACCTTACAGTGTGACCTGACAGCGACCTGACTGTCATGGCTTCCCAAAACACATAAACAAGAGCTCACTGTTCAAGAATGGAGAACCATTTGTAAACATCAGTTAAATAAAAACAAGTGAGTAAAGGTTTATTGATCCCCAGAGGAAAACGTATCGGGCTGAGAGGATAAATTGATAATTCCAATTAATTTGGAACTATTTAGATAATTGCACTTAATTTTGTTGTGGGTTTTTTGTCAAGCAAAAATGCCAAACATTTACTGTCATAGCTTCTCCAATGTGAGAATTTACTTTGTTTGCTTCAGGAAAATGAATGCGATTAGAAGTTTTCACTATCCTCTGACATTTTACAAACAAAAAAGGTCAATTGAGACTTCAGATTAATCAATAATGAAGATAATCATTAGTTGCAGCCTGAATACTTGCCCCCGTCCTAACACAGGGAGGTCAGAGGTCAGGGTCGCAGAGCAGCATCGCCACGACTGTCAGAGAATTAGGATGTCGCTTCATGAGAAAGCAGCAGAGAAGCAAAAACAACACAGACACACCCTGCTTACGAGGAAAATTAAGATATATACATTTGTTCTATAGTATCTGTATGTGTGTATTAAAGTGTCTTTGACAAACATATATGTTCGCTACTGTGAAAGTTCAAGTCTGGTACCTCTCAATATAAACTTATTATGCCTTTTAAAGGTTTTAAAATGTCACACTTATTATAGTTTATTTATTGTTGTATGTGACTTTTCTTGATGTTATGTATTCTTTGTTATACACAACAGAACTCCTGAGTTAACAGAGTGTGTGTCTGCGACTGTGACTGTGTGTGCTTCTGTTGGGCCTAGTCTCCCTACGACCACTTTAATGCCCTAAGATGTTGTCAAGCAAGAAAGTTATTGATGTTTCTACGGCAACCTAGGGGCTTGAGCGGAGGATTATGTTTGGGAGAGGGGAACAAGAAGACGGGGAGGGGAGGGTGTGGGGCGGGGGGGGCAAGACTGGGAGAGGGAAACACAGAATGCACTGCAGTTGGATATGTGCAAAAGAAAAGGGGAGAGTTCAGAGTTGTTTTTCACACCGATATCTCCCATTTTCTCCAAAGACGGAGCCGCTCAGGATATCAGAAGGCATGAGAAAGAGATTGTGGGTGAAAAGGGATGAAGACGGTGCCCCAGAGATGATGAGGAGGAGGAGGAGGGAGACAGAAAGATGGGAAGTTGGTACATCAGAGGCAACACTCAGCATCTGATTAAGATTCAGAAAACATGAACATTGTAGTCCTTTGGGAGTGGTTAGCAGAGCAAAGAATTTTTAAGAGATCAACTTAGCAATTTTTTTAGTATAATCATGACTTTGACTTATTTGGCCAAAACAAAATGAAAAAAAAAAACCCGAAAAAACAATCTGCATGGTCAAAGGAGAGAAAATTCATAAATTTAGTGAACTAACCCAAAAATCTCAGCGTCTGTTAACGGTTCAATACTCCTAACCAGTTTTCATTCTCTCAGTTAAAGCCACACCAGAACCTTGACCATATATATTTCTATGTTGTGTGAAGCTAAATGTTATTGCCTGAAAGAAAATTTTTACCATGTCAGTAACCTTGACTCAAACTCCATGTTTCAGAATGTCTTCCAGATCATGAAAAGAGGTAAAGTGTGCGTGAAAAACTGCAGCGTTAAAGAGGAATAGGTGCAAAGCTTTTGAGGTGATGAGAGTCAAACATGAATGTGCGCAGAGGCCACACCATCACAAACGCCATGAAAAGAAATGACACAAAATAAGGGAAAAAGGGACAGTGTGATTGGTCAAATGAACAATGACAACATGAAGAGAGCCAGAGAATCAGAGAGGGACAGAGAGAGAGAGAAGTCCCACTTTGAGCATCATTTAGAGTCCAGCTGGCACAAAATAATGTTCTTCACTCTATGTACCCTTTTCTCACACACACACACAGAGAGAGAGAGAGAGAGAGAGAGAGAGAGAGGAGAGAGAGAGAGAGAGAGAGAGAGAGAGAGAGAGAGAGACTTAAAAACACACACATTCTCTCTTACTCTCTTGTTCTTTCTCTGCCTGTCCCACATCAATCAAATCTACTCCCAAAATGATCATCTGTTTAAGGGCAGATTATCTTAGGGAAAGCCATCTATCGAATTACAATAGCACTACTTTATCCACCTAGCCAGACATCATCCCTGGAGTGTGTGTATTTGTGTGTGTGTGTGTGCGTGCGCTGCTACAGAACAATGTCCAGTGCATTTGTTTTCGCATGCCAACATCCATGTGTACACGTACACACCTCTCACTCGCCCGGCACATTTCTGCCAACTCATTTTGTGTGCAGTTTGTTTTTAAGTGTGCATTTGCATAATTGTATGGTATCACTGGACTTTGGTTCAGGTTCATTTCCTTTTCAAATCAACAAATATGCATCCCAGCAAAAAGAGGCATGCCGATGTACGTGTATCTCTTTAAATCTTATATACGAGGAGAGGGATTCCCATAGGAAACCTCTGCTGATGATGACACTGCTTATATTTCATTTATATTTAAAGATGTGGCTCTGCCCATACAGATCCAAAGAAAGTATTTACTGATAAGGCCAAGCTTTTCCACTACCAGACCGTTATTGTGACTGAAAGCGCATTCTCTGTTCCCCATTGTTTGATTTTTTTTTTTTTGTCTTCTTGCAACTTAGCATGGTCTCAGTGTGGCGATCTTGGTTAGAAACAAAATTGTTTCATATCCATAAACTGACTTTTGCCTTTTTGACTATAAATCCATAGAGAAAGGTATATAAAACATACTCACTCATATATATCACATATGTATTAGCCCCTGGGAACACAATGAGTAGAGAAAATTATATATGAATAACATTTGGACTGTAGTTTAGGGCTCATTTAGTTTCACTTTGGGTAAACTCAGAAATTACATGTGGCGTCAGAGTAAATATTATTTGATCTTTCAAACGCACTTCTAAGTGACTTCATCCATCTGCAGACAGATAACAATCACAAACTATTTGACCAGTTTTTCCAATAAATCGGCCTTGACGACCAGAGCTAAGAATACAAGTCTGGAAAATCTATTTCACTTCCAAGTCACCTTCCACAGCCCAGCTTGCCTATAGTGAGGCCTAAAGCTAATCTAACCCAAAAAACAAGACGTGTAAACACAGATTAGCGGTAGTGAGACATTAAGACACGCAGGAGTTTTTTTTTTTTTTCAGAGATTGGTGTTAACAAATAGCCTGCTTCGTTCTAGAGACAGAAAGTTATTCTGACTAGTAATTACAAGAATTTGCACTGCTGTTGCCAACACCACTTAATAAAAAAAAAAGCAGGGGAGAACAAGTGCAGAGTGACTGGAACAGGGCTGAATGTGAGGGAGTGTGTGTGTGTGTGTGTGTGTGTGTGTGTGTGTGTGTGTGTGCGTGCGTGTGTGTGCGTGTGTGTGTGCGTGCGTGTGTCTGCTTCTCAGCCGAGGGGCCTTGTGCTGCAGGCACTCTCAGTGAACAATCAAAACAGCTCAATTTAGGCTTTATCTGCAGCTCAAGCATACACACACACACACACACACACACACACACACTCGCACGCACGCACGCATGCACACACACACACACACACACGCAAGACTGAGACAAAAGGACAGTGAAGTGAGGAAGGCAAGAAGAAAACGAGAGACGAAGGGAACATCAGCGGTGCACTGCGGTGATGATGCCAGCAGTTTGGAAGGTCAGGTAAACTTGGAATTCGATGCACACTGCACTTGATCAATATCTTCCTCCTCTCTCTCTCTGTCTCTCTCTCTCTCTTTCTTCCCACCCTCCCCCAACCCACCCAGGAATACTAAGACCTGGCAGTATCGACTGCTGGCGACCGCAACGCGATCCATAACAACGGGTCAATCAATTAAGAGCACACATAAGAGCGCACATCAAGGCGAATCCGTGGATAGTGACAATGTATAATCAACTGTTTACGGTACCCTATCCTCTATAACTCACTCCTGGGTTAATAGAATATAATAAATTATAGTAGACTAGAATAGAATAAAAAAAAAAAAAAAAATTTAAAAACACAATGAAACTACACTCCATTAAATCCTCATAAACTACCTATATATGAATAAAGCAATATCAATATGGGAGTAAACAGCAACAATCATTTACACGACTACTTGCACAATTCCTTCCCATTGCATATTTTGTTTGTACTCAACAAGAAAAGTAGCCAGTTGTTTGGGAGCTGCTCCGTGTGTGTCCTCTACCACAGCAGTGCTATCAAACTGCAGCCACTGCTCCCACCCTAAGGCCACCAGAGGAACTGCAGATCAGGGAAGCAGCGCAGTGACCCACATGCCTTGTCCTACAACTTTGACAAGGTCTTCGATTTTTGTTTTTACTTCAAGAGTATGAAAAAGCATAAAAATTTACATTGATGTATGTTGTATGAAGACAAATGTTACAGGAACTATATTTATATGGTTTTCTATCATGTTTTGATTTCCTTAGTGACCCTATGACCATTTATGCAAAAAATTCAAAGGTAAAGATTGAAAGATTCCATCAATGAGTTCCTATTATTCATTATTACCTCCTGTCATCAAACAGGCAGGTTTTAATGTGATGTAATAGAGGTAAATAAACATAAACACCTGGCAAAGAAAAACTGTAATATGTTTCAAAGTCTTTTGGCATTTGACATTTTATTTGATAATTGAGACCTGAAGGGTGCAAATTTAAGAAGGTGATGCAGCGGTGATGATACACATCCCCATGTGTCATCCAACAGTTTAAACTGATGTACTTTTGTTGATGAGTTGAAAAGTAAGCTGTGTAAAAAGTGAAAGTGCATAACTCCACAGCCTGAAGCTGAAGAATTAGAGAGATATTTGACCAAATTCAATGAGTAATTCTCAACAATGAAACTGACTAATTCATCGTCAGCAGATAGAAAAGCATAAAAGGAAGTGAGACTGGGGAAAAGACAGCCACGCAGACAGAAATGTACAATGCTTCAAAATTATGTCAATAAACAAAGCTCATTCACAGCTCGGAGCTAACAATAGTGTCAGTCTGTGTATATGTGTGCGTTTGTGTGTTCTTGCTTGACGGTCAGAGTTGTTATGGCAATGACAGCACTTCTAGAGGCTCCTGGTCTGTTCCTGTGCGATTGTCCTCAGCAGGAAGTGATGTCACCTGTTTGTCCTCGTCTTCTTCTGCGCAGGAAATAGACCAGAGAATGATACTGGACTGCTCATCGGTCTGTCCATCTGATCCATTTCTGCCTCTGTATATTTGTCCAGAACAGCAGAAACATGGTGCTACCACACCCAAATTAACTATGTGAATGTGTGGGTCTGGCTTTGCTCTATTGGGAATCGTTTTCAATCACAGACCTTGGGTTAATTTGGAAATTATTGGAACAGCCTTTAACCAATTGGCGCCAAAACTCTACACTGCTGAAACTACATTTAGAAAGATTGACTTCAACTTCATCTCACTTAGCCACGCCCACTGGTCACTGATTGGTCCGCCCTTCAGACTGGCTCTGCAAACCTTAGGGTGAACAGGGTTTCCAGACTGAAATCACAGCAAAACAACTGAAGCTGTGAGCAGTAATCTGGTGAGACTAGTACTGCAATACAGAAGATCAACATTATATAAGATAAAAAGGAAATGTACAAAGTTTCCATCAGCAGTCCAAAGATATCAAGGATGTTGGATGAGGATCTAGCCATATGTTTATGATGCTCTTACAAGCGCCTTCTCTTGGGCTCATATAATTCATTTTTCTCAACAGTAACACTCTCACTTTAACCAACAATACTTTAAATAAACTAAAGATTAAACTATTTCATAGCTATACATAACTAAACCCGATCCACAAGGTCTGCTGATGGAGTTTTCCTTTCATTCAAGAAGGCAGTGCTTTTCTTTGCAGATATGGTTATTCTTTAAAAACTATGGGAAATTTTCTCCTTTGCGCTTTCAACACAGCAGGACTCCTAATTTCATCAGCACAGCTTCTGTCTTTTTTAACAGTATTATATGAGAATGTTAATAATACATCGAGCACCATAGATAGTGAGCAAAAATAATTTTTCACATCTGCAGTGCCCACTCTGTGCTTCTGCCCTCTTGTATCTCAGTTGTGTGTGTGTGTGTGTGTGTGTGTGTGTGTGTGTGTGTGTGTGTGTGTGTGTGTGTGTGTGTGTGTGTGTGTGTGTGTGTGTGTGTGTGTGTGTGTGTGTGTGTGTTGGGCTCACCTACTCCTCTCCACAAATGACAGCGCTGCAGCTAACAAGCACTCCGGCACATTTTGACTGGGCAACAAGGGCTTAATGACAAGTCACATAACAATGGAGAGGAGAGGGGAGTACAGTAGAGCGCTCCAGCTAAACTATCAGTCTGTTAAACAATGGCTTGTTAGCCCTGATCTTCTCCTCTTCCTCTGTTATCGAGGCACAGATAAACAAATCCAACACACAGACACACACACAGACACACACACACACACAGTACTCATAGCGCACAAATAGAAAAACATGCTCAGGTGTGTGCATTAGCACATATGAAGATGAGGAAGTGTAACAAAGTGCAAACTCTCCGTCTCCCACACACACCCATGCACACACAGACACACACAGGCTGTATAACTGGCTGTACAAGCAGGGTTTGATGACAGCCCCCTAACAATAGGGAGCAGAGCAGCCTAGCTATCTGCCTGTCACACAATGAAGGGGGTACTGCTGAAGAGCTTGTCACCACCAATACATGTAAACACACGCACAGACACACTGGAAAAAAAATCATCACAAAAATAAAAACATGAGCCGTGGAGTGTGTGCACGTGTGCATGCCAGCGGGCGCAGACACACACACAAACGGGGTAATTCAGAGTGCTGCCATTTATCTGAAGAGCGCTCCGTTTTTCAGACTGTGAGTGGAAGTGAATTTGCTTTTTCTGTCGAGTGCAAGTCAGGTTGGATTAAACAACACTTGGCCAGTGCTGATGGGTTATCACTGTGCATCTGTGTGTACATTTGTGTGTGTGTGTGTACATTTGTGTGTGTGTGTGTGTGGTGTGTGTGTGTGTGTGTGTGTGTGTGTGTGTGTGTGTGTGTGTGTGCCTGCACTGTGATGATGCCCACGGGCGCCTGGATTTGATGCAGGCAAATCTACAGTCAGTCCCCTTCTCCTGTCAGGACCCATCTCTCTCTTCTCTTCCACTCAAGGTGTCCTTTCACTGTTTTCTTGCTCATCATCTTTCACTTTGTTTTCGTCTCTTCTGTGTTGCTCACTCCTTTCCTCCCCACCCCCGTCTCTTCTGTAACTCTGCTCCTGCTTGTTGTCTACACTTTTATTTGAATCAGTAAACAGAGAAACACACAGAGACAGGAAAAAAAAAAAAAAAAAAAACATGGCCTCCATATTACGCAGGTAGCTTCTAATAGCACCAACACAGTACTTATACGCAGAGGCTTTTCAGAAGAAGTCCCTCGAGCGCCATAAATTTCTATCAACTCTAATTATTTTTATTTTTTAATTATATTTTTCCATTTAACATGGATATACTCCAAGCAACATCAAGAGGTTTATTGTACTCTTTCATTTTTTTCCTCTTCTTATTATATTATGGGACTGTGATTTTTCGGAGCTCTAGGGATGCCTTTTGTGCTGAGCCGATAAAACAAAGACTCTTTTGCAGTGTTGAGTAGTAATTAGCTGCTCTAATGAGGAATTCATCGAGTACAGATATCTATATCGGAATAAAAACAGACTTGACTTCTCGTTTTTGCTTTTACTGACAGCAATGGATACAAAGGATTGAATTAAATCACAATGCTATTTTGTAATATAAAGTATAACTCTCTGATCTCGACAAAAGCAGCCATCTCAGTCAGAAACTAGAATTACCGCCTCGCGGTTCTTTGCCTCTGCCAGCAAGTCAAGTAGCAGTTTACATCCATGTCTGTCCGGGCTGTATATAGTGAAATTAGCCTGTCGTTCTCTGTTGTTCTTTCGAGAACAACAGATTTTGCAGCTGCTTCCCAGAGACACTGAGTTTATTGAGGAATTTAATTCTTCAACTGATTACATATACCATCAACAGAGACTGGATATCCACATAAAAAGTGGTGGGTAATTATTTTAATGTCATTATTCTGCTAAACACACACACGGTGTTCCTTCCTCTGATAGAAAAATAGTAAAAAGGCAGCTATATTTGGTTCTTTTCAGTCTTTTGCGGGTGTTCAGCCATTAAAACATCCGGGCTTCTTCTTGAAAGGACACCATTTCTGCACCCTTTGCTTAGACAAGACGATTGTGATTGGTTTAGAGAAATACAAAAGTGTTTTTTCCCCTCTAGCAATATGATATAGGTGCAGGTAGACTTTTCTCCAGTGCTTGCACAGCGCTGTGTAGATAGGTCCGGGTATGCTAAACTAGGGATGCCGAAATATGGCCTAAAGTTACTGGCTTGTTAACTTTACTTTTTGTATAGTACCAATTATGATATGGCTTTACATGTAATAGATTTACACACAGAGAGTTCAGATACATGGACCAATTACACTTGATCCACTTCAGGGTCTCCGTTTACCCATCTTCTTCTTTTTCACACATTTCAGCACAGTTGTTGTTCAGCTAATTCACCTAAAAAAGGTGCCAAAGCTTGACTTGCTGAGTAATACAGGTCTGTGAAAGTGTGTCCAATTGGATGGATTTGAGCGAGTGGCAAAAATAAGGGGTCTGCAAAAGGGAATGAAGAAAAGTACCAAAGAGCCACAGTAAAGTAGAGAAGAGTAGCACTAATGGTGTCTGGATTGCAGTTTGATGGATAGCAAGGCAAAGGATCAGAACATAGCACTTGATCCTGCAGCACCCTGCTGATTTTAGCCATGTGATCGCTGATGACCTAATGACCCTGCTGCCTGGCTCAGGACAGGGAAGAAGAAAATTGTGTTGAATGGCATCATAAACTACTACAGTAGCACTGCAGTAAATGACGTGTACTGTTATGGATCAGTACAGAATAACATCCTTGGGAAATTAGGGAAATGTTGGAATAGGAAGTATATTTAAGACCTCAAAATCCAAATGTTTCCTTCTTGATCAGATTGTGTAATGATACTGTGAGTATCACTTTTGCTGTGATTCATTATGGTGCTGTACCTTATCTTATTCATGTACATTTAGTGGCCACCAAAGTAATGCTGCACCATCCTAACAGTCCCCATTTTAAGGTGTGCCCCTCATTTGCCATATCTGAAAATTATAAATTAACAATATGATTCATTTTTCCTTGCCTCATTTTGCCTTGTTGCAGAGTCACCACGACATGAGTACGGCTGCACATGCTGCTGTGCATGTTTAGGATTACACACATTAAAATATGACTGTGCATGCATCTATGTGCATGTATTTGTGGCGTTAAAGCCATGTTAAGTGCCATGTTCTGTGGGTGCAGGAAAGTACTAGGTTTGTTCATGTGTTTCCTGTTAGTGTACCGATGTGTGTTTGTCTGTGTGTGCGTCTGTCTGTGTCCCAGTGAGTCTAATGGTCCCTGGAGGCAGGCCAGCGTCCATCAGCAGACAGCAGGCATTAGTGCTCTGCCCGAGTATCGATGGACCACCGGTGCTTGACAGCAGGCCCCTCCCTATGGTCACAGGACAAGATGGGTATATGTATGGCTGTGTGTGCGTCTGTGGGTGTGTGTGTCATAGACACAGAAAAGTGTTTTTGATACATCCATATAAACACACAGAAATAGAGAGAGATGCCGGTGTGTGTGTTTGAGCGACTGGGATGTTTGTGCGTGACCCCTGACCCCAGGCTATGTGTCATAGCTCTCGGTGTGTCTATGTGTGTGTGTGTGTGTGTCAGAATGAGGGGCCGCCCGGCTGTCATCGATCTCACACACACCAGGCCAGCACTTAACACTTGGACTGCAGCGACTAATACACTCACACCCTCTATTACTGCCCAACTGGAGGCACAGCGTGTGTGTGTGTGTGTGTGTGTGTGTGTGTGTGTGTGTGTGTGTGTGTGTGTGTGTGTGTGTGTGTGTGTGCGCGTGTGTGTGTGGCCTACTGCCAAACCCATGCTGCTGCTGTTCAATGGCAGCACAATAGATTACACATATAAGAGTGTAATGATATATCTCTATTAGACATTCTCCTCTTCTCTCCCCTCTCTCCTCTGTTTTACCATCCCAGCCATGTTTCACTTTGCTGTGCATATATGAAGAACTGGATGAACAAGATTACTGGAAGTGATGTGTTTATCTTGTACTTATTCACCCAAAATAGATCCCGAAAATTCCAGAATGTGGACATTAATTATTAAACGCACTTACTTTGATGCCTTCGTCTGTGTATTTGTCACAGCTAAGAGCTGCTGAGTAATACAACACTGTTCATGTCCACTTTTTTTTTTAAAGTTTTCCTCAGTGAGATTTAAAAACAGCTGGCTGTATTAAGGCACCACTCATTCAGAGACTCCAAAGTCGACTGACATCAGTAAAGACGTCCATTTTCCATGGTGCTTTCCACCAATGGGTGTTGGAAACAAAAATGACTTTGTGCCATTGTAAACAAATGTAGAGCATTTTACAGGTTGCCTGAGAGTGAACACTTAACAGTACAGTGGTTCAGACAAACACAGTATAACTCAGTGAAGCAGCATAGTGTGGATAGCAGCTGTTAAGGAGCCTGGATCACATCAGCACTGAGAAAAACTTAAGTGGAACATTCATAACCGCATAATAGCTGTTTTGATGCTGAGTGGGCATGAGTTGGTGAGGCCGCTGGGTGTTAGATACCATGGAAATGTGTGCGTCTGACAACAAAGGAAGACGCAGCAGAGCCAAATGAGCAGAGGTTAAAACATCCCACTTTCAGTAACTGCACACTGTTACAGATATGATATATGATCTGCAACAAAACCAGACAAGTCAGTTGGACAACATTGAGTCTCTTGAACCATTAGATTAACCATGTCTTTGATGTCAATCAATCATGCTGTAGGAGGCATTTAAAACACTAAATTAAATATTGATTATTGTTGATTTATTATCATGATGATTGTAGCTGCATTGTTCTAACGTTGTGGACAAAAGAACATCATTTGTTTTGCAACCCTGTGTCTACAATTGACTGCAAAATGGGAACATAAAAGTAATCCAGCTGTCTTGACTGATGCTGTTCAGGTTCACTCCTTGATACACTCTCTTCCCTTTTTAGCATACAAGCAAACAAAAAAGGGTTTCAAATTTAGCAAGGCCTACACCTGCAACCCAATAACTTAAGTGACTTTTTGAGAAACCATTTTGACCATTCTGTCCACAGATTAATAAAAAAAAATACAGACAAAATCTACACTCACAAGGATCCTACTTTGTTTTAAAGTACTTAAAGCGTTAGCGATTACATGAAATTTAGTTGTAATCAGTGATTCTGGATTGTGGCTCCTGGTCCTGGAATGGGTCCATGGGAACATGTTCAAAGGTTTCACTATCATCCTCCTCAGTGTCACTAGGGTTAAGGGACCCTTCACTAAACAGCCTACTTAAGTGAACAAGGTTCATATGCAGCTCAAAGAGCTGACTCTCTGTGGTAATGTTGGCCATCGCTGTACACGCATGGATGGAAATAGTCCACTAAGCATGCTGTCACACACGCACACACACACACAAGAATGTATCCGTGTGCGTTGCACACACTACACGGTGCACCAGTGATGTGTAAGTAAAGCAATGTCTGTGCCATTGGGTCCAAGGGACCGTTACCCACCTGTCATTCTCACACACACACACACACACACACACACACACACACACACACACACACACACACACAGAGAGAGAGAGAGAAAAACATGTATACACATGCACAGAAACACAAACAGTCTCCCGCCCAAGGAGCCTTGCATTACCCTTCTCTTCATTCTTTCCACTAATAGCTTGTCAAAGCAGCCAGCTAACTGAAGCTAAATAATGCCTTATACACAATTGGGCATTATCCGCTAGGCTAGCTAGCCTCTCACCACAGCTGCCCAGGGGCCAATGTCCAAATGAGATGGTTCATTTCAGCTCTCTCTGTCTCACTCTCTCTCTTCCACTTTCACTTTTCTATGTTTATCTTCATGACCTTGTCCTTTTCCCCCCATGGAGGTAAAGGACAGGAGCAATAGAGAGGAGAAGCGGCAGAGTGAGAGAAGATAAGGGGTGATGGCCATGGCTGCTGGGGTTTTTCTGTGCGCTGGAGAGGGACATTAAAGGATCGCGAGAAAGAGAGAAAGACATACAAGGAGCGACAGGAAGCTTTAGGCCATAGACCATAGACCAAGCAGCCTCTTAAGTGATCTGATTGCCTTGCTAGAGAACTGGTGACCACACTCAGAATGGTTACTAATAATACATCTCCATTTAGACTGACCCTGCAAACACACACACACACAGGCAAAGAGAAAGGCAAACACATACAATTTTGCGAACAAAAGAGATCACTCTCTTGTCTCATGCCAAACAGTGAAAAAATAAATACAGAAGAAAACAAAGAAATGTCTAAAGACAGATAGAGACGGACCCTCCTGGCTCTGTCCATGTCCTTTAGCAGACAAGCAAAAGTGAATGACACTTATTTTCAATTGATCAGCAAAGCGCTGTGGTCGGTGTGTGTGTGTGTGTGTGTGTGTGTGTGTGTGTGTGTGTGTGTGTGTGTGTGTTTGCAGGATGAGAATGAGCTTAAATGATGCTCATTGATTAGCATTAGGCCCATGGCCCACTTAGGGCACGCCATGTGTTTTCACTCACACAGAGGTACCCCCACGTATACCAACACACACTCACAATCATCATAAGTGGATGGTGAGCCGAGAGTGAAAGAGAACTGAACGGGCCAAACGTAAAGCGGGAAAGTCGAATGTAAAAACAAATGGACAAAGACGAGGAGAAGGGGAATGAAGAAAGAGGCGAGTGATGAAACTGACTCCTAATCATTTACAACTTTTTTATTTAAAATATCATTTTATTTCACCTTATAATATTTTCCTAAATCTACCAAATTTTAGTAGGAGGGCTATCGAGCTAACATGCAAATGAGTGAGAAGTTAAAAGGAAAAAAAAAAAAAAAAAAAAATCCACATTTGGTGTTTTAACATTGGTGACGTAAAGTACTGTCGAACTTATCACTCTGAAATCTTACATAATGGATCAAATGTGTTGAGAGCTTGTGTCTGCAAAGGCCATATTACAGTACATGATTCATGCTCGTCATAAAGTGACATCATCATCATCGTCATCATTGTGTTTCCTCGCTTATTTCGGAAAGCTTTTCCTTTTAATTTGCCAACCACAGTGACTAGTAATGCGCCGAAAAAAATATAAGTCTTATGTTAAAAATGTGCGAGTCTATAAACTGGCAGCTTTTATACTGTACAAACAGCCAGGGGCACACACACACACACACACACACACACACACACACACACACACACACGCAGACAGACACAGACACACACACACAGCTACAACAGAGTCATACAAAGACTTAGAGCACCCCCAACTGGGGGACAACACTGACAAAAAGAGAGAGTACAGATGCTCAGTTGTGTTCTCACTTTGCACATGCCGTACCACACTATTTGTTACAAGGTGTACTATTTATGTATCCTCTCTCTCTCTCTCTCTCTCTCTCTCTCTCTCTCTCTCTCTCTCTCTATTTGTTTCTCTCCAGCTCTGTACTTAGTCACTTCACAGCCATCATGTGTGCGTTATGTAGCTTATAGTGTTTGTGTAGTGTAGCTATAGCTGAGCAAATGTTTTCCCACACACAGTCCAAACAAAGGCCAGGTGACACATACACACACACACACACACACACACACACACACACACACACACACACACACACACACACAAACACATCTACAAACATACAAACACACACCATGAAAGAGGTGCAATTAGAGCACCCTACTCCAATTAACCAGCTCTCTAAACAAATCCACATTAGGCCCTCTATTGTGGCTGTGCTCGAAAATAGCCACTTGGGAAAGCAGCATAAAAGCTCCAACTGTATTCCTCCTCGAGGATGCGTGTGTGTGTGTGTGTGTGTGTGTGTGTGTGTGTGTGTGTGTGTGTGTGTGTGTGTGTGTGTGTGTGTGTGCTGCCAGTGGTAACACACTGGCACAGAATCTGGGCTGTTATGATTGTGGTGGTGATGGGAAGATTGTGCAATCACTGGTGGGTAGAGAGAGTGAGCGGAAGGCAGAGAGGGAGGGAAGCAATGAATCAGTGAGGGAAGATGTTACAAGCAGTACGAGAAAAATTAGAACCTGTAGCACTGACAAAGGTGAGCTGCTTCTCGGCCGTGCAGGACTAAAACACATTTTTACCAGTTCTTGCCAATTTATTGTTCACTTAAAAAAGACTCATGATATTTGGAGGTCTGGAGCAGGTATTTAGAAATATTTCAAAAGTTTCTTGAGCACTGCGGAGTAGTGGTAAATGTTGATACTGAACGCCCCTGGGGCTTTACAGAGTCCGTACTACGGAGCAGGCCTGCGCATAATTATCGTTTTCAGTATCATTTCAACCTGCTGATTTTCACTGAATACTGAAAAAAAGCGATCACAATAATAATCAACATCCACAAACTTCTTGTTATGTCCTAATAATCCTAATACATCATATAAGTCCCTGTGGTGCGGCACCGACAGTGACCTTGCAACCTGGTGGCACACCAATCTTCCTGTAATCCCTTCTGTCCCTACTGAGACACACACACAGACAGATTGTTGTGTAAGTGCATATGAGCCTTAAAAATGTAGTTTTTCTTTTTAACACCAGAAGCTGATGACTGATCAGGACTGTGCCCCTGTACCTTTAGCAGTAAGGGGATAAGGATGCAATCATTTACATTTACAAGTACGAGGAACTGCTGAATAATCCAGGGTATCACAATTATGACTGCATGTCCACAGCCCAGTCACTACATTCATCTAATGTTCCTCATTCTCTTCTCCCTGCTCACTGCATATGTGAATGACAGAGAAAGAGAAAGGGAGACGGAGAGAGTATATTTCAGCCTCAGTGGGCACACACAAAGGTCTGTGGCGCCATGGCCCGCTGTGGACAGATAGAGAGACGGAGTAAGAGAAAAACGCGTGTGCGTGTATGTGTGTGTGCGTGTGTGTGTGTGTGTGTGTGTGTGTGTGTGTGTGTGTGTGTGTGTGTGCGTGCGCAATAGACACGTCAATAATAGAACAAAGAGTGAAAATGTGAAATTACCCCAAAACTCCTGAAAAGCTACACAAGTTCTTAGTATAACAAATTCAAATATAAAATGTGCAGTGTTTAATATTAACACATGCGCCTTAGAGATATATTTTGTTGTCACTGTCTTACGCCTTTCTAAATTTCTCAACAGCGCAACGTCAAATGCAGACAAATTCTGCCATGACGCTCTAAAAGAAAAAAGTTAAACCACAGCACAATATGGCAGTCAGCAGTGAGCATAGCCACGACAGCTCGGTGTCTTCAGCTCGGCGCCCCGGAGAGATGCTACTGCTGGTTAGTGATTAGGGTAGTCTCTCAGGGGGGCACTTGAAAATCAGTTAACTTTCCCCTCAGAGGCTTACACTAGTTCGCATTAGCACCACCGCAGCCATTAACATCAACACCTACTTTAGCATTAGCACAGCCAACTGACAGCTGAAGGGCCCTGTGGGGCTATTTAGAGAGTCTGGAGACAGAGAGAGAGACTGACAGAGTGAACGAGTGACTTTAGCAGTTCGTGCATTAAAGCTGTACAGTGAGTCACAAGTTAATGGCTCTTTAGCTGAATAGCAAACACATTAGCCGTTTCAGGAAAGACATGTTGACAGGCTGAAGGCTGACGAGCAGCTGCTCCTCCTCTCTGTTAGGGCTTTTTGACAAAATAAACTCGAGCTCTAATGATTCCTTCGGGATGTGCTGATTTATTGGCAATTATCAGTAATCCTGCATTGCTTACAGTGACATATAGCAATATATTTTGTATCTCTAACACTGTAAATTAAACGGAGAATGAAGAATTGGGTACAAACTCAGTAGCTTGTACGTTTTTCTACAGTTTAGGAACCATACCTAAGACTACGTCCTTGCAGATAAAGGCAACTTCTTGCTCTTTGAAAGATTTCTTTGTTCCAAAAAAGGTTTGCTGATTAAAATTAGCTTTATGTTTCTATATTTTAAAAAGCATCAAAAAAGAAGCACATAACCTTTTGTGGGGCTTTTAAACGATTCCGTTCTAAGAAACGTATGCCTCTGTGTTCAAATTATTGAAT
>NW_027185252.1:5215000-5300000 GCF_022577435.1 Embiotoca jacksoni
GGGACACCTTCATTTAGTTTTGTCAATTTTCCGATATTACTTTTACTTTTAAATACACCTATTTTCTTACACTTTCATTTTATTAGGGCTTTGATCACTCTTTGGAAGAGTTTGGGCAGAAGGACTCCAATATCCCAGGTATTCAGAAAGCTATGTTGTCTTTGTAACATGATGTCATCTCTAAGACCCACTCTCCATTTCCTAAAATCTTCATTGAGACGCCTTCCCTCCTCCTCTGGTCTTGAAATTAAACCATTGACTCTGGCTTATCCGCACCTTAAAAAAAAAACATATTGTTCACATATGCGCACAGTTGTGGGACAAACACAATAGCCGGTAGAGTGGGTCATGCTGAGAGGGGGTAGCAATTTTAAGCTGAGTCCACACATTTTGGAAGCAGTAGGCTAATCCGGCCAGGCTTTTTAGCCTGCTATTCAGGAGGACAAGGACCCCTAGGATTTGGGCTTGTCCACACCTCAGGGGTAGGGGATTATCAAGACAGCAGGATAGGTGGAGAGGGTGTGATGGTGGCTGACGTGAATATGTGTTTATTAGCACAGTAGCAGTAGATTTCTGAAGGCATTGTGCTTGGCTGTATATCTTTCTGAGGAGTACACATAAGTCAGTATGTGTGTGTTAGCGTATTTCTCTCTGTCTATCTGACTCCCACCCCCAAAAATATACCCTAGAGCTTTGACAGGGTCACCTCTGGGCCTTTCAGAGCCTCCTCTCAACCAGTCCTAATTGATCTCACGCATTACTAGTCCCAAACATGGGATGGAGAACAGGAGGGAGATGGCTGCCCCATTGTTTGAGGAACGAGTTTCCCCTTGCTAGTGGCTCTCCACTCCTTATACACACACACAAACACACACTAACACACACACACACACACACACACACACACACACACACACACACACACACACACACACACACACACACCACCTCTGGCATGCCCACCCACCATCCTCCCCTTTCCTCCCCTCCTCTCCTCTATGCTCTCATCTCCGGCTGTGCTAATCCACTGACCAAGTCAGGAACTCAGTTACCCATCTGGCGAAGCATGACTCCAGCTGGGAGGGCAGTGGGATGGAGGGGTGGGAGGAAGAAAGAGGAGCAACAGTGAGAGGAGTAAATTGAGAAAGAGGAATGCCGACGAGGGGCACGCTTTAAGGAGTGGTAGGGAGAAAGTCTTTTATACTCGTTCCGACTTTATACATACTGAAGGAGGAACAGAATGAAGAACAGAGTGAACCGTAAAGAACAGTGAAGGCCACTGAAGTGGTACAAGGTAAAAACGTGATGACCTCTTCTTTTCCAAACAATAAAGTACTGATCCTCTTGTCTCCTTGTAGAGAAAAGGGATTGCCCATTCTAGCAGATTGGAATGAGAGTTGCCACTGAGCTCTGTCATGACTTAAATGGCCTGATTCCGGTGTGGCCCCTGGCTATGACGTTCACCTCTGACCCTGACTCCTGTGGAACCATCTGGCTGGTTAACACTAACCCACGACCTTTCCCAAATACATCACATGCCCGTGAAGATGGACCTGCAGAAAGGGGTACATAATGACTTCAAAGGGAACTCTAAGTGTATTGTCAGTGGAGCAGAGCTGTGAGGCTAAATGCATATTTATATTACCCATATTTTAATCACTGCCTTTACATATGTGTCACTGCTGTTGCTAATTGGTACTTAACTTAATGCTACAGTATTTTATACTGTGGAAACTTCCACAGAGATGGGCCAGAAAGTTGGATTCTATTGTATACAAGTCTATAATTAAGCAAAATATTTTGGTAATGCCACAAATACACAAGCAAAGCCATTAACATTGCAGGCTCTTAAGTATGTATAACTAATTACAGTTATTCCAAATGTAATCTTAAAATCTACACTGCTGGATTGTTTGAAAAACACAAACTGTATGCGTGACTAATTGTAAACAACACTCCTGCATGTCTAGATAAAATACCTCAGTGACTGAATTCACGTTGCTAAACTATAAAAGCAATAACTGTACAAAACAGAGTAAGACTTAATTTTAAAAAAAAAACAGAAGAAAACCCAGTCAAGTGTAACGCTTCAAAACTGCCTCACAGATTGAAGGTCAGAATCAAAGTTGTTGTGTTTCAAGCGATGCTACTCCACTCGGTATCGTTGAGAATGTACAAATCCTTGTTCGAGTCATGTTCTTTCCTTTCTCCCAAACCACTCATCACTGTCGACGGAGGCAATAAGAAGACCGAGACCCACGTTCCTTTTAAAGGACGTCTGAAGGTAGTTGGGAGGAATGAGTACACGATAAACTGCTGTAGACGGGACACAAGAGACCCACTCTCTTTCAAAGAGATGGAATCAAACCACCTATATCAAACCATCAATCAAACACCAACAGCACACAGCATGAGGCGAACCCAAACTTGTAGTGTGTGTGTGTGTGTGTGTGTGTGTGTGTGTGTGTGTATCGGGGATAAAAGCCATGAAGTAGTTTGGGTAAAAACAAACTCCACTGTGAACACAATCACACACTTCCTTGCATAAACACACCAACACATTACAAATACAATGACTTTAAGTAGTAAAATAAAATATGTACTTACAGACATTACCAGTGTTGTCAAAGCTGTTGAGCACTTCTTTAACACGAAGAGGCCCCACGTTATCCCTGAAAAGGTACAAAAATACAGACGATTATGTCGCAGTCTGAGGAAATACACTGGTGAAACGAGATTAGAAATCTTAATCGCTATTTTAAGCATTGTTCCATAATAAAGGAATCAATAATTGAGCGCTGATTTAAATCTCAAAAGTTGACATCAATGAGTTGCAAAGTGTTTGGCAGAATTTAATTTTCTCCACACCAATAATTTTGTTGCATTTGAAAATGCAAATTTTCCCAAACAGTGACTTCTTTATTTTTAACTTTAAACATTGTTTTTAGATATTTTCTTCCAGCCTCCATGTCCAAAATCTTAAACTGTAATTTACATACTTTAATTTACAAAAGTAACTTTTTTTTAAGATATCTTATAGTTATATTTCTAACTCTTCTGTAGCCTTAACAACATGCTGTGCAATGTGATTTGTTTTAGATTTACAACAAACGACTCATTCTAGATGCTTTTCCTTAATGTCATCATACAGTACAGGCTTTATCAATACCTTTACCTTTGATGACAAAAGCAACATGACACTGTACCTGGAGCTTGCTCAATATTGATTTTAACTAGTCTGCTGTCCTTTGGTATCACGAACTGGCTTTTTGTGTGTTGCACTGTCACTGAGCCAGCATGAAACTAGAGCCTAACATGTATCCATTCAAGTGTGTGTACCTGAGTAAGGCACTGTACTCAGGAAAGTAGACACTTCTGTACTCCACCCACTGGTCATCGGCGGTATCGCTGTGGTCTTGTGCCACACGCTTTTTCCGGCTGAAAAGGTCAAACGAAGCAAACCTGCGAACAGACACCTGCTTGACTTCTGGACTGTCCACTTGCTTCTGACACAGCACCTGTGACAGAAATAAAGGGGAGGGTATGAATATCGGTATCCAGTAAACACCACATCCCGAAACTGTCAATTCCTCTCTCGGGCTGTAAATTATAATGTTTCTTGTTTTGGCTATGCTCCTTTTCACTTCAACATACAAGGCATCTTTCAGGGACACTATGTAACAGATATTTTGAGCAGATTTTACCTGTACCAATTTTTTCCAAAACATCAAAACTATATAGGTGTAGTCCGTGTCGGTGTAAACACAGTATAAAAAAAATATCTGTATGGAAAGGCAAATAAGGAATTATATATTTTCATCCTAAAGTGTTAAAAACACATTTCTTTATACAAAGCACAAAACAGACAAACAGTGCATTCATTTTATGTATTATATGATAATAAAAAAAAAAAACACTAGTATCATACAATATAAATCTCATTGGAATGTATAAAGTGATCTATCTACCTATCAAGCCATTATATCTGTCATACACATGGAGTTCATTGTTGTGTCAGCAGGAAGAAGTGGAAAATGAAGACTGTAATTTGGCTCCTTTACAGGGAGGGAGCTTTTCTTGTCAGCCCAGTGCAATGTCTGTATGATGCCCATCTATGGGAAAAAAGAGAAAAGCCCTATCTGTGCAGCGGCTGCCCTTGAGCGAAAAGGTTTTTGACCATGCGTGGCCCATCAGACTCAATGGCCGGGGGAGGAAAAAAAAAAAACAGCAAGTGGTGACGAAGTTAAAGAAGGTGATGGTTTAGGTTATACTGTATGTCAATGCAGTGGGCAGTGATAACTGACAACACCAAGATATTGCTCCCTATTTTACACAGCTCGGGCAAGGATTAAAACACTACTGTTGAACTATGTAGTACAATGTGGGAAAGTTAATTAAACAATAGCTATAGGGAGGAGACATGATCATCCTTATTATTCCATAATTATGACACAAACAATTCCAATACAGAAATAAAAATCAGAAGAAATGTTTTGGAAACGAGTTTGCGACAACAGAATAAGAGTGCAACTTGCTTTTAGGGCTGTACCTGTCTCAGGAGAATCCACCTGGCTCGGGCGACATCCGTAGTACCTCCAGTCCCATCCCGGGAGCTGTGGGAATTAGCTACGCAGGTGTCTTCATTGATATTTCCCCGCAAAGGCGAAGCCGGCTCAGGCTTTTCTGCAGTGCCGGTGGATTCCCTCTCCATTTTTTTTTTTTTTTTTAATTTTACAGGCGGTGATAAATCCGTGAGCAAATTGCCCGGCTTGCACAGCTGTCACAGTAACCGGTAGCGACGTGGTAATACAAAAATAAGGCTTCTTCTAAAAACTACACACCAACGCGAAAAATGATCGCAGACATGGCTTGACTGTAATCACCTGTTACACCCACAATGGATGCATGCTACTTCCGTACACTTTTGCCATTCGAGACATAACAGCTGATTGCCGAAAGCGCCGTGCTCGATTTTCAGCTGCAAGGGGCGAACCACTCGCGAATCGAATTCGATTATTTTAGCCTGGCGTTTCTCACTACGTCATCAAGCGGGCTTTGTTTAGGAAATCGCGCACGTGCCTCGAAATTGGTCGCCGTCCGTTGGCAACGATTTGTTGTTTACTAACAACAGAAAGGTTGATTCATCAACGGAACGGGAAACGTTTCAGGTTGAAATGCGGCGCTTTATTCGTCACAAGAAATGCCGTGAATATAAGCAGCCGTACCGACCGGTGACTGTCGGCTACTTCAAACTACCGTCGTCCGTTAATCGGGCTGATTGACCGTTAAGTCTTCGTCATGTCCGTCCTGCCGTCTCGGCTGCGTCAGTCCGTCCGTGTCCTCGCCTCGTCTCGTTCACACGTTTGGCAGCTCGCAGTTTGCAAACGGGGAACGTGGCTCTCCTTGTTTACCCAACGTGGTTACACGTCGGTAAGGGTGTTCAGTTCACGTTCAACACGCCGTTGTTGTTGTTTTGTTTTTTTACTCACCTCAGGCCTCGGTGTAAGATTACCGACTGTTAAGTTATCTCGTCGACGGCGTCAAGTCATCTATTATTCAAAACGGTGTCTCTTCACCGGGCTGACAAAACTGGTCTTGTTCACAGCAACAGATAAGGACGGATAAGGGCGGAAGGGCTGAAACTGACCCCCCTTTTGGATGCAACTCCTTGCACTGGCAAACTGAAGTATTATTGAGGCTCAGAGTTGGTATTTTATGCTTTCATTGTGAATAAGTGTGTGCAAGATCCCAATAAGTCTTATCATTGCGTACTATTCACATCAGCATCCGATTTATAGTCAATACAACTTAAGAATTTGTACTGATAATGTCCCCCGGGGTGCATTTCAACACTTTTATTGGTGAATAAAAGGCATTACTCTGCCCTCTGGTTATGTAACACTAACATCAAAAAATTACTCGTTTCTATTCTGTTATTGTTCAGAGTAGGTACATATTAATGATGATATTCATTTGTTTGCCCTAAAAGAGTGACTTTTTACTGCGTTGGAGGGAAAGTTTTGAGAAAGCAAAAAGTTTCATATCACTAATCCCCATTTAGAGAAATGAGCAATCTCACCTTATTATTACAGATCTGTTTGTTTACATTCCCGTAGTAAAAAAGGAAATAACAGACTACTGAGCGGTTTAAATGCCGCGTTACTTTGCCCTTATGACTTTTGCATGGGAAACGGGTATCTTGATTGGAATAACGGTGGCTCTTGCCAGCGGAGCCTGTAGTTACAGTCCCGTAAGGGTCTTTCTATAGTTTACAAAGTTGTTTAATTTCAGGACACTTCAATCTCATCATCTGATCACCTCAGCTCTGGACTTGAGAGGTACAAGGACTTGCAGAAGTACTTTAGGAAGAGACTGAAGGCAACTTATCGCAGGTTCTCCAACATACCTGATTACTCAGTGGTAAGACCTGCCTTCTTTCCTCTGTGGGGCTGGTGGATAAAACATTGAAATTAAAACGTTATTCTAATCATCAAAATAAATAACAGGTTCACGTCATTCATCCAGCAGTTTGAGGGATTTGTGAAATTCCACGTTATTTTTACAGTTCTCTGATTTCTCTTGTTGCAGGTCCATGGACATCAGCATGTTTATTTCGTTGAAGGTGACAGCGTCTACAGACTGGACAAGAGTCGGAGTAAGCAGACAACACGAATACAGTTTCAAGCCACAAACTCAGCAGCAGAGACCATGTAAAGATCTGCCAAACATAAAAGGAGATCACAGAAGTTAACATGCGGAACCTTTTTTGTTTTTGTTTTACTATAACCCTGTTTCCATGTCTGCTGCTTATTATGCAATCCCATTATTAGGACTTGTTAGTGACTTTCTAACTTGTTTGGATGACTCAGTTTCCTCTCGTTGTTTTTAGGTGAGCCTGAGCCAGAGCAGGTGTTAGATCTAGGACAAGTCTCTGGAGGGGAGGAGAAGACCGGAGTTGAGAATGAAGAGAAGAAGCAGAGGTTTCAGTGCACAGTCCAGAGAATACGTCTGTCCCCACAGGAAAAGCATCTCGCTGCAACCCTGAAATTTAGTCACAAAGAAGAGCTGCGGTAAATCAAACAGAACTGTATCAAACGTACACAATTACCCTTTTTTTTTTTTTTTTTTTTTTTTCTTTTATATGGTTAATTTCAAACTGTTATACTTACTGAATTCATGAGTGGATGTTTATGCTGTGATAAACCAGGTTTGTGGTTGTGAGACTTGGAAGGCGAAATGTCCTCGCTGGGAATCCCGGAGACATCATAATCACTCTGGAGAAAGTCTTCAGCTTTGGTAAATTTGAAATATTTTTCGCTTGTAAAACCTGTATTTCAGTTGCACTACAGGTAACATAGCACTGGCTAAAATATATGTATTAAATTGTGTATGCTTGTGTTCGTGGTTGTAGAGTGGGCCACAGATGATGTCCTGTTTTACACAACTCTGGAGGGTCTACGCTCCAGCGCAGTGTTTCGTCTGGACCTGAACTCCAGCGGCAGCAGGATAACCTCTGTATATGAGGAACCACAACCTGAGTAAGTGTAACTAACGTGGCATATGTAAGCTATCTCTACTCCTACACTGGCTCTGATTTAAACACCAAGATCCCCGCAGCGTGTTTGTGGAGGTTTCCCTGTCCAGAGACCGACAGATCCTGACCATCAACTGCAACAGCAGGACCAGTTCAGAGGTGCTGCTAAGTGATGTCACCGCGTCCCATTTAGAGCCTTTTGTGGTTCAGCCATGCCAGCTGGACCTCCTATACCACGTGGAGCACTGGAGAAAGTGGCTTATTATCCTGGCTAATACAGGGCCTGGACAAGAATATCAGGTAGGGTTGGTGCAATACACAGTCCAATGCCATATTTCACTCTTTTCAAACTAACAAACTTTTGTCCACACACCTGTCTGAGGAACTGAGTGGGGATGGACTCCAGGCTACCACCGCTCAAGCACCTACCTAGCATATACTATTAGCCTGCATGTGAGGCATTTAGGGAGCGTCTGTAAATTGTTCCTACAGAAAATAACTTGTGTTGTACTCTCCCTCTCTAGACTGAATGAGTCTCTGCATGCATATCAATCACACACCGCATCACCGACCACGAGTAAATTCTCAACCTGTCATACATACACGGTATAAACAGATGCTGTTTAGTCCATAAATTCCTCTGAAATACAACAACCTTATCGCCAGAGAAACCTGCATAAATGCTTTATCTTCTGAAGACACTGGAATAATTCAGACAAAAGGAGATTTATCCTTCTGTGTGCTCACTAGGTGGTGCAGGCCCCTCTCTCAGAACCATCCATGGTCTCCTGGGTCTCTTTGTTTGCCCCTGGCCCAGGCACCACAGTCAAAGACATGGACATAGTCGGAGACCATTGTGTGTTGGTTGCAAGAACACCTTCCAGTGAACTCGTCCTTATTGTGGTCCCGCTTACCCATCCCAAGGAAGCATACGTTGTACAGGTCAGTCTGACCGAAAACTCAGTTTTACTTATATTTTCTCTATGAAGCTTCTTTTTTTTTTTTTTTTTTTTTTTCTTGCTCTTATTCTTAATTCGTTGTTGATAAATTGCTTTGTCGTCAAATCTTACTCACTCTTATATTTCTACACTCTCCAAAGCTCCCATCCTGGGCTTGTACCATCGAAACCAGGAAACCAGGCCTGGCAGACCAACAAAATGAGTTTGAATTCCTGATCTCATCTCCAGTCCAGCCACCGGTGCCATACTGTCTGTACCCGGAGAATGGGATGCTTTTGTCTGGCGCTGAAGATGGGTCCTCCCCAGACAGCCAAGTCAGTTATATCACCACACGCTTGGAGGCCTGCAGCCAAGTGAGAATACTCGACATATAAGACGCATGCACAAACACTGACGATTTGACATTTAAAGTCACCCCATCCAGCCTACAAACAACTCCCCCTGCCTGACCTCTGTAGGACGGTAGCTTGGTGCCAGTGACACTGCTTCATGCCGTACCCGTGGAGGGTCTGAGACAGGCGCCACTGCTGGTCCATGTCTACGGCGCTTATGGCAGAGATCTCAACATGGAGTTCTGCCCAGAGAAAAGACTGCTGCTGGAGCAGGGCTGGGCTCTGGCCTACTGCCACATCAGGTAATGTGTCGCCTCTCCAGCAACCGCAAAACTAACCTGATAGGTTCAGCTGGATATTTCCTGACAAGTAATCAGTACTGCAGGAAACTGATAAGAGGGGGAAATTAAGAATGGAATGCAACGTTTTTTTTCTTTCCCATTTTCATTTTGTTTCCTTTTGTGGTTCCTGTTGGTAACTTTTTGTTTTTATTCATCCTGGTGCCTGTCTCAACCAGGTGCCTGTTGAAAAAGAGATTCTTAATCTCAATGGGGCTCTCCTGGTTAAGTAAAGGTTAAATAAAAAAAAATGTGTTGAGGCGAATGTGTTCTTTACTTTTTCACTCTGCAGAGGTGGAGGAGAGCGCGGCCTCTCTTGGCAGAGACAAGCCCGTGTGAATGGGAAGCAGAGAGGAGTGGAGGACCTCCGAGCCGGCCTCCATCACCTTTTCTCTTTAGGAGTCTCCTCTCCTTCACTCACTGCCCTGACAGCCTGCAGTGCTGGAGCCGTGCCAGTGGGAGCACTGTGCAACAGACACCCAGACATGTTGAGGGCTGTGACACTGCAGGTAAGATGGTAAATCATTGGAGGTTCGTGTGCTTGTGTCTTGGGTTGTGCAGCTTTAAGTGTTATTCTACATCCAAAGAACAACAATAGTAGGGACTATGTTTTCCTCATTGGCTTTACCAATATGCAAGTAAGGGTTTTGTACACATTGAGTCACCTATTTCCTCATTGTAAAAGATGTCCTAAAACACATACGCAGACAGCTAACGTCATCTGTTTTCCTGTGTTCAGGCTCCTTTTCTGGACGTGTTGGGAACTATGGAGGATCCCAGCCTGCCTCTAACTCTGGAGGATAGATATGAGTGGGGGGACCCAGTGGGAAACCCGAAACACAGACACATCATCACCTCCTACTGTCCCCTTTACAACATTACTCCTCAGGTATAGAGAGGAAAACAGAACATGGAGAGAAATGTTGCTTGTGTTTTGGCTCAAAAGAAAAATGGCATTTCCTTTGCGTTACCACTTAGTCTAAGGCTTCCCTTTGTTCAGTTTTGTGCAATACTTTAAATGTCTCTGTGTTTATTGAACAATGGGTTTGATTTTGACTTGTCGGCAGCACACAATAATAAAGTTTGCCCTGCGGTATGAATTGACCAGTAATCCTAAGTAACACGGTTAATTTGTCATTGTAATTTATCTATGGCCCACATTTGGGCCCAGAACCAGTATTTCAATACCACTGGGTAAATTAGTAATTTTCAGGCTCACATAAAAACTACTGATTTGACATCTGTCTAATATAAGATGCTCTACTTTAGTCCCATGTCACACTTTTTATTTAGGAACATTCGGGACCATTAATGATGAATAACTTTGGCTCAGCATCATCTTAAAAAACAGGTTATTCATTTTGTGTGTGTGTGTGTGTGTGTGTGTGTGTGTGTGTGTGTGTGTGTGTGTGTGTTCACATGTGCTTGTGTGAGACAGAACTACCCATCAATGCTGCTGACGGCCTACAGTGGTGATGCCAGGGTTCCTCTTGCAGGTGTCCTCAAATACACTGAACAGCTGAAGAAAGCCGCTCATACACACCTCAGCATGAAGCCAAAGTCAGGTACTTACACACACACACACACACACACACACACACACACACACACACACACACACACACAACCGCTTAATCACTTGTTGACAGTAGTACAAATGTGTGTTTGAGTACACCTGTCTGTGTGAGCATTTCATCATGGATTTCCCACCTAATTTTAGGTGTCATTTCTGCATCATCAGAGGTTGTAATAGCTCAGGGTCATCTCCCAATAGTAGTGTCAGTGTGCACGTCAGGAGACGTATGACTGCCTGTCTGGGGAAGTGCTAACAGCCTTTGAAGTTCATGACCAAAGTATTGCACGGGTCACCTTGTAGTAAAGCCAGTGTGTGTGTGTGTGTGTGTGTGTGTGTGTGTGTGTCTGTGTGTATGCGTGCCAGCCAGCCAGCTAATTGCTCTCATTTCCCCCAGACAGGCTCTTTCTCCCTCTCATTTGTAATCTTCCTTCACCATGTTGGTGCTACTATTTATTTATACCTCTCTCTCTCTCTCTCTTTTTGTCTTTCTCTCTCTCTCTCTCTCTCGCTCTCTCTTCCTGTTTCAAATGCACACATTATCTCTCTCCTTCAGTCTTGCTCACTTTTCTGTTGTTAATGCACACATACAGCGGGCAGCTTAAGTGTCTGTGTATGTGTGTGCGTGTATATTGTCTCCCTAATCTGTCTCTCTCTGTCCTCCCGAGTCTTTGATAAAGTGCTGATGGCATAGACACATCCAGGCGGGTGGGCAGGCCCCCATTAGCATGGTAAAGAGATAGTGTATCAGAGCAAGAGATTAGACGCCACAGACTGGGAGCTGTCAAGGTCAAGACCGCACTTGTGAAACAGTCCGTACCACAGAGACACGGGGGCGGGGGGCGGGGGGGGGCAGGGGGATATGGAGGGGGGTTGAGAAGAGCAGGCAGTATCAGATGGGAGGATGAATGAATGATAGAAAAGGAAAGTTAGAGGAGAAAAAGAGAACAAGGCAGACACTGGGTATACTGTAAGATAAGAGAAAGTTTGAAATATCTTTCTGTCCCTTCTTTTTGCCTTTGATCTCTTCGTCTTACTTTTCCTTCTAGAACATGAACCAGCACCAAACATAGTTCTGCAGATCCAGCCTGGAGCAAATCACCTCGGACCAGAAGACTTTGAGCAAGTGCTGGAGGAGGTGAGGACATTTTAGAATAAATGGGTTTTTTTGGGGGGGTTTTTTAAGCAAGTTTTTTAAAGACGAGCTTATAAAATGTGTGCTTCTAAACATATCTACCGATACGGCAAAGTAGACACAAGAATTCTCCCGAATAAAGTCATTTCATCAGCGGCTCCTGAAGCACATCCGCGCTGAAAAGGGACAACGATCTCGAGACAATTTGTTTTTAAACGTCGGTGTGAAGTATAAGCAACTGCACAGTTGGGGTCTGAATACGAATGCATATTACACCAACAGGTCCCCACACAAATCTGCAGTCACGAGTTTAAGATTTCAGTTAAATCACGAAATCCCTTTTACCTGTGGAGGTGTCCGTGTGTTTTCCAAGCACCAAATTCAATTTCTATGCTGTTCACCCCCCAAATGCACAACACCTTTGTGACGGCGGCCAAATCGGATCAGCGCCCGATTGACCAAAGCCTCATTAAGCACCGTGTTAATATAAGTTTTGCATTTGAAACCCTCACCTCAGTTTTAGCTTTAGGAGTCGAGTTGACGAGACGCTTGACAGGCAGACTGAGACATTTGTCCTCTGTATTTTCTCCTGGACACAGGAAGCCCTCAAGCTCGCATTTCTATACACAGAGCTGGACCTTGACCCGCCTCGGCCTCCGCGCCAGAGGAAGAGATAGCGAGCCTGTTAGGAGGCAGTCGAGAACGACAACCACAGTGATTCAAACATCTACCATTACAGCCACAACACAGAGTCAAACACAACGGTGTCCAAACCTTTGACGATACCAGTGAACGAAAGACGATCTCCACAGCGAATGTATCTGTAATTTGTTCTCTTTATTGTGACATGAGTCGCTCGTCGAAGAGATCCCAAAGAATCACAATGATTTGATTGCTGTTGTGAAACTGTAATAACTGAATGCTGCTGTTCTTTCACATCAGCATTTATAAAGTATGTCAATGGCCTCCAAGTAGCAGGCCTTCTCAGAGACGTAGCACTCCGCAGGACGGTTGGGATTAAACCGAGTGTGGGTGGAGAACCGGATCACCAAACCCTCCCCGGCTTCGGTCGGGATGCCAGACTTTGGAAACACTTTGCCGTCGGTGACTCGGTTTGTGCTCATCAGCACGGTGAACTCGTCGGGTAACTCGCGAACGGAGGAGAGATTCGTGACGGCACGTTCTTTACCGAAGTTGAGCACCATGAGGTAAGCCTGCCGGTGGCCGTCCAGCTCTCTGAGGTAAGAGAAGACACTGGCGTCGGTGTGGATGTAGCAGAACCATCCACGGCGGAGGGGGAGCTCCGACTGACGCAGGGTGTTCAGGAACCGGTACTGAGCCAGAACCGAACCTCCATCTTCCTTCTGGACCTAGAAAGGAAAGAGTGGGAGAGTCGTGCAGTCAGATATAGAAGAGCAAACTCGGGTCAGACATTTGAAAATTTAAAATTTAAAAGACTTGTGTACCTTTACGTTGACGCTCTGGTAATCGGGGTGCACAGGCAGCCAGGTGATGTTGGTTCTGTTGTTAAAGCCTGCGTTCACGTCGTCACTCCACTGCATCGGAGAGCGCTCGGGGTCCCGACTGGCACTCTGCGTGGAGAGGAAAGGAACAGCTTCGGCACTTCCGCTTTGCGCATACCGGAATGAAACTCCTACACAAACCATAAACGATTCTTCCGTGAAGGTTGAATTTTTCCGTTGTTTGAAATGTAGACGTTCATTATCATGTTGTATTCATGCCTATTTATTGTCTACACATTTGCTTTCTGTTCTGAATGACATCAATTAAACATTGTGCATCTGCTACGCCCTCGGCAGAGTTGTCTGAAATGTGTTTTGTCAGCGTGTGCACGGTACTGACTGCATTGTATCTGCCAGCAGGGTCCTGCATCTGACCCTCTGTGACATTAATGTTCTCCATGCCGATCTCCTCGCCGTAGTAGGTGGTGGGCGTGCCCGGGAGGGTCAGCAGCAGCATGTTGATGACACGAACGTAGGCCTGACCAGCACTGGAGGCAATGCGAGGCCTGTCGTGGTTCCCGACCTGATGACAGTGGAGAGACGAGGTGGAGGGGAGGGTGAGATAAGTAAGAGTTGAGGTCTGAGGGGGGGAAAAAAACAACTTTTTGTTACAACCTGTGTAACATATAGTATATCCTGTGGTTGTAAAGATATGGAAGTGAAGAGAAGAGAAGCCTGATGTAACCAGACGATATATTGAGTTGTCCAGCCGGCCATAGTTATGAGGGATTAAAGACACTAATTACAAGGTCTCAGCATGCATGTCACACAAGTACCACAATGTGTAGCTGATGCCAAACCAGATCCTGAGAACCCTGATTTGAGCTTTATTTTTATTTTTTTTACCAAGAATCACACGTAACTAGAAAAAAAAAAAATAATAATCTGTTTTGAAGGCAGATTATTTGGCTCGCATGGTGTCTTTTGTAAAGAAGCCAGGAAACTGATATCTAAATGTGACTGTGGTGACTCACCACCCAGTTGGACCACAGTCCTTTGGGCATGTTGGACATCCAGAGGTGGATGAGCTGTTGAACCCACAAGCCGCTGGTGTTCTGAGGTAAGTCCAGCAGGTAGAAGTTAAAGGGGAAGTCGCTTTCTTTAACCAGCGGGGTGCTGTAGTACATCATGGTCTTGTCCACCTCGTGGTAATCGTAGGACTCTGTCACCATGAACCTGCAGCGCAGCAGCAGCTTATGTTGCGTGTGATAACATATAAACTAAAGTAACGGACACTGTTACATCTGTCCCGGATGTTAACCTGCCTGAAAACAGGACGGAGCTACACAAATTGTAAGTATAACATTTGACTAGTGTGATGCAATACAATGCACAAGGCCGTTTAAAATGAATGGCGCTTTTTTTTTTCTTTTTCTTTTTTTTTTTTTGCATTATATGTAGTGAAATGAAGTAGCTGAGAGCATCACCAGTCTCAGTTTTGAGCAGAATGTTATTGAATGCACCGAACAGCTCCCACACCTGTATCTGCCGGGCTCCCGACTGTAGATGTCCATCTCCGCCCTCCAGCCCCGCAGCAGGTCATGCAAGCCCACCTGACTGGTGGTGTAGTCATGGTGGAGATCCCACTCTGTAGTTACAGACTCCTGGAGGGAAATATGAAGGAGATGATGTCGTCGTGAAATTCCCGGCCTGTTAATCTCCTCGCAGCCCAAGTGTCTCAGTTCTAGTTTTTAATATTTGTTAAAGCGAGGGAGTCGCGGTGCATTCGTGGTAAAGAGATTATTTTTTTCTTCTGCCCTCTTGAGAGTCCGGAGAGCTCGGCTCTAAATGTCTTCCTTTGTCAGACCACAGCACAGAGTCCAGTCCCGGGCCTGGTGGGTGGAATTTAAATAGAAACCGGATACGCTGAGAATAGAGGCCAAGTAACACTTGACTTTGGGTTCGGTTATGTGTGAGGAGAGTTTCAATTTAAGTTTTGTGCTAATATTGATGCAATCTTTTTTTTTTTTTTTCCCCTAAAGGTTCTGATAAAACAAGTTAAAGAAAACAGTGTACAGGGAAAACAAAAAAAAAAAAAGGAACAGGCAGAAAAACGTGTATTAAGTTATAATCCTGGGGGGATTTTTTTTTTTTTTTAACTCACTATTGTTAACTGCAACAACCGGTGCAAAGCGTTAAGATGACAGTTTTAAGGGAATCAGCCTGGTACACGCTTCAGTCCTGAACACCTTATTCAGCGACAGTGACATAGTACTCCTAAAAAAAATAAAAATAAACACGACTTTCTCATGTGTTGCAACATATGATAACATGGAGGGGGGGGGGGATGTGTGTGGAAAGGTTTTCACTTCTACATTATACCATGAAAAGGTTTCAAAACTTCTCATGGGCAAAATACACGTTTCACACGTGTACAATCACACGTGTACGATCACACGTGTACGATCACACGTGTACGCGGCCACCTGAGCCAGCGAAGGACACTTGAAAGCCTCAACCTGCGGTAAACCCACGAACGCCAGAATGATAACAGATAAGTTGATCAGTAACAACAGGCTCATTCATATTCGAGGCTGTGGTCAAATCCTCGTCATCCCAATAAACACATACCCGTGACTCTTTAATGAAACGCTTCAGTTCCACTGTTCAGTAAACGTTTGACGATCTCAAGAGCCGACCGACGACTCGATTAGTTCAAACGTCGCTGCAGCGCGGTGGGGAATTTAGTTGTAAAGCTAAAGCAGCGAGTACGTCCTCTCAGTCAACACTTAAGTAGACAAGTCAGGTCCAGTGTTGTGGTATTACTCCGCAGTGGTAAGTAAATCCCAGTGACTTGCTAATCCACCAAAATATGCTTCTTTTCGACTAATCTTTCCTCCGTGAGAAATTACTTCAGCCCCCGCGGAACAAAAAAGTCTTTCTTGGTGAGCTTAGCTCTGCCAGTATCAACGATCACCCTTTGAATTCCCAGAACGGCATTTTCTCCAGGCGACCCTGACATTTAAACCGCAGTTAAATTCACGGTACAACACGTACAGTGTGAACTCTCCCGCTCGGCTGTTGATTGCGTTTGTTTCATCAGCTCCATCGCTGCTTCGGTGGATCTGCTTTTACGCATCAGATTGGTCCAATCTGGACTCTTCAACATGTCATATTTTATATAACTTAATTATAACTGATTAACCAGACTGAACTTTGAGCTGTAGAAAAAGGCTCCGCAGTTTGCGCCCAACTGAAATAAACAGCACGAGCCATACCTAACAAACTGCGACCATTCTCGACAACGCAAATGAGGGCCAATGGCGCCATTGTTTTTATTTCATAACATTTTTCTTAAAAACGTGGCAACAACCTAAAAGGAATTTAATGAAATACCGAGTAAACCACAGAACTCATCAGGGCAGTGTCTCCCTCAAAACATTGTGTAAACGCATCTATTGCCTTCACATCAATGTCTCCAAAACAGCTACAACTGTAAATAATTGAAGAATTCTCCCTCAGATGTCAGTGACTGAACTGCACTTTGATTAAAGGTGAAACTGGGCCTCCCACGAGCGTTACACCCGCGCTGCCACTCGACGCGGATCCGTTTCAGACGGACCTCACCGTCTCCGGTGGACCGCGTCGAGCGAGCGCGAGGACAAACAGCTGCTGGAACAAAGCCAGCAGCTACCGGTCACAACCGGTGTCCTTAGAGATGAACGATTTCAGCTGAACTCAACAAATTTGAAGTCAGGTTTGATGTTCTGAGGCACAGGGAGGAAACGCTCACCGCTGGTTGGTTTGGATCCACCTGCGGTTCGTCCCGCAAGTGTGCAGCCTCCAGGATGTGCTTCACCGCGTCCATCCGGAAACCGTCCACTCCCTTCTCCAGCCAGAAATGAATGATATCCTAAAATGTAATCACACGTTTGGAATGAGGAAGCAGTATTGTCTGCAATACATGGAAACGGCCGAGTAAGAAAAATGGCGTCAGCGGTGTGCGTCACGGGATTATCGAGTACAAACGATGTAAACGCGGGTGCAGCCCGTCATTCAGTCGTACTTTGTGTCGCAGCAGTTAATCCCACACGGGTAACCTGGTTTTAGTTGAGATGTTTAAACAGATCGTCACGTATCACTGCTACGGATTACGCAGGATTTGGGGTCAAGTGGCGAAGACGCAACAGATGAGGATTGACACAAGATTCTAGTTCGTGAGTCGCTGGAGAACCTGCTTTCAGAAATGAGCCAGCAGCCGAGGTGATCTTACCGTCATCTCTTTGCGGACACGTGGGTTCCTGAAGTTCAGGTCCGGTTGCTCTTTGAGGAACTGGTGCAGGTAGCATTGCCCTCTGACATCGTCGTAGGTCCACGACGAGTTCCCAAACACGCTCACCTGAGTCGAAGGAGGGGAGACAAATCCCATCGGATCAGCGTATTAGGAGAAAGTTTCAGCTCCAAATCCTCCCATCGAATTCCAGTGCGTCACGCCAACACACAGTGCAGTGTACGAGTGAAGGTCCGACCAGGCTAGAGCGGATCAGTACAAGTACCAACCCAGTTATTAGGCCTCGGAGCGGTTGCGTTGCAGTCGGTCCAGACGTAGTAATCTTCATACTGAGGATCTCTAGTCCGACTCAGGTTGAACCAGCGGTGTCGGTCACTGGTGTGATTGGGAATGAAATCCATGATCATCTTCAAACCTGGCGGAAACACATTATCATGAGTCCCTGCCGCCCCCAACAACGAGACGCTCGCACGTCTTTACAGGAACAGGGGAACGATACGAATAAACACCTTTGTTGTGCATTCCAGCCAAGAGTTCTTCGAAGTCCTGCATGGTTCCAAAGAGCGGGTCGACGGCTCGGAAATCCTCCACGTCGTAGCCGAAGTCCTTCATGGGAGAGCGGTAGAAAGGACTGATCCACACCGACTTGATGTTGAGGTACTGGAAGTGATCCAGCTGCTCCAGAATTCCTGCCGGACCGGAGACACCAGTGATGCATACTAGATGCTGAAATCCACGGTCCCAGTGTTATCGGTTCAAAGACGGCGCAGAGTAAAAACTTAAAGCCGACGCTGCAAACACGAGAGTTAACGACTCAAACGGTGTTAGAAATCAAAACAATTTTGAAAGAAAATGTGAATTTTGTACAGAGCTGTCCATAAACAATGAAATGGTTATGTGCCATCACATATGAGGGTTTGTGCTTTAAATTATAAATTAAAAGTCCTAGTTAAAGGGGGAAAAACTTGGGACACTCTTATTAGTTCCTTGACTGTGTTTCATGTTGTCACAACACAGGAGAACCTTCGTGTGCAAACGGTCAATCTTATTTAAATCAGTTGCCTGAGTGTCTTAAAAATAATGTTTCTGGCCACTTAGACTTCAAGTTCCACACCGATGGATTAAGTTGCTTTTATTATAGTTCAGTGCAGTTTTCTAAAAACAGAAACTAAAGTTAAAGTACATCCAATTCATGTATTTACAATATTTTCTGACCAGTAGCTCAAAAAATATAAAATATTAAATTATTCCCAAGTTTTATTAATCAGTAATAAACCAAGGATAACAGCAACCTCTGGGCTGACTGTGAAAACTCCCATCTAGTTGTGTATTTTTTTTTTTTTTGTATGGTTTGGTAAGAAGGATTTAGTAATTTAAGTAAAAGGTCCCGTAAATAAAGTTCTGTTTGAAAATACAAAATGTCAAACAAAGTCAACATTCACACAGTTCAGAGCCTTTCATATTTTTTTTTCATTTTAATTTGAAGTATCTTAAATGTTTTGGATACGTAGGTAGCGTGTTCCCTGTAAAATGCAGGACCGTAATTTGGAAATACTTGGGTAAAGTAGCCTACCTAAAATAACGAGTATATTTTAGTATTCAGGCCTACTTTTCATCGCCGCCATTGGGACGTCATTGCAGAAATTGAAATGAGGACACTGGCAACAATGTTAACAAGAACATGTAAAGACAAAATCAAATATTTCTGACCCCTTTGCACGATCTTTGTCACAGCCTGCAGCAGTGTCGGTATTTTTTTTTTTTTTTTTTACCTTTGAGGTCCCCGACTCCATCCCCATCCGAGTCCTTGAAGGAGCGGGGGTACACCTGGTACACCGGGGAGGCCTGCCACCAGCTCAGGCACCGCGGGGAGAGCGCGATGACCGTGATGGTGATCGCCACCAGCGCCAGAGTGCAGCACACCGTCAGCCAGAACAGGATCTCCCGGGGCACCCGGTACCGGGCCTGGGAGGAGTACAGCAGCAGCACCTCCTTGGGCATCCCGGCGTAGGGTCGGAGCTGCGTGTACTCCTTAACCGGGTCCGAGTCCTGCTTCTCCCCGGAGCCGACGCTGCCGCTGTCCGCCGCTGACCCACCGCCGTCTTCATCCTGGTAGCCCGGGTTTCTGGTGCACTCGCCCAGCTCCATATCACCGGTGTCCTTTTTACAAATCTAAATCAGAAAACAAACCGCGCTGGTTCCTCTTCAGAGAGACTGAGAGTCTGGAGGACAGGACGTAATGTTAACTGCTGAGAAGAGGGTCATAGTACAAGTACGTACGTGCACACGCACGCACGCACGCACACACACACACACACCAGTGGCACCTGTGGAATGTGGGAAATGTGTGTAAACTGAAGAGTTGATGGGACTGGTTACAGATTAGCATTTCTTGTTGCAGTGCTGGTTGAGAGATAGTGCAGTTTACTTACTTAACACAATGTAAAACTAAAAGTACAAGGAAGTTAACTTGTAGTTTTTGTAAATAATTAATGGTTTTACTTGTGTACTTTTTTTTTTTTAAAGCACTTTATTACATTTTTTTTTAAAACTTAATAAAGTATACGTGAAGAATGTGTTACGGTGGAGTAAAGCAGATGCACCAATGTGTAGGCTGCATTTTCATTTTGAGTGACCAAGATGCAGCCAATTTAAATAAAGAATGTCATCTTGGATGTTCTGTCTGGGTCCCAGCATCACATGTTTCAGGCTCGTTAAGTTGTCCTCTGTAATTTAAAAAAATAATCAACAAAGTAGGCCTAACTACGGCTGCCAAATTAAACCATAGCGGTTAAGCCTCACGATGGGAGGGTCCCGGGTTGTCTCCGGGGACACTCCGGCTTCCTGCCGCCGTCCAAAGACATGCATGTCAGGTTAACCGGTGATTCTATCAATTCTGGTCCGTCTCTGTGTGTGTTGGCCCGGCGATCCGTCCAGGTTGTACCCTGCCTTCAGAAGTCACACTATTATAAATGACATCGCAACAACATTGTAGGAACGACTGTTGGTGCTTTCATAAAATATCTTGAGATTTTTTTTGCCAAATCATCATTAATATGGATTTAATGACTAAGTAGGAAAAGGCAAATAATAGAACAGTGTGGTAAATTCAGAAAATTACATCACTTCACTGAACGCAGCCTTCAAACCAGGAAAAGAGAACAATTATGACATGTGGAATCCCAAAATCTAATATCTAATCATTATAATAATATATTGTCCAGCCCTACTATTAGTGCGACCGGTGTACCTCTGAAAATCATTTTTAAACACAAACTGCAGAAATCGAGTCACGACAATAAGACTGTGCAAGACACCAAATGGACAAAATGACAAAACTTGATCTGAACGGTTTCAATCATTTGTGCCTCCCTTCAGAGCGAAACGACAAAACTAACAAAGCTGTGGCTTTAGCAGAAACCAGGCTGTGTCCAAGCAACTTACGGTTCCCAACACTTTACATAATATATATATAATTAAAAAAAAAAGAAACATTTAAGGGTCTTATTGATAAGACTTTCTGCTTTCTTTTCTGAACTACAGTCACTTATTCACATATTGAAAACCCCTCTTTCTTGTCCTGGAGCAGAACAATGTGTAGTTTAACATTTTGCACAGCACACAGGATGACACCAAAGAAATACAACTTTTCTATCATCATGCTGACAATTCAAGTTGGCAATAAAAAAGAAAAGGAAAAAAAAGAGAGAAAAAAAAAAAGAAAAGCATAGCAGGTGAAATTTAAATCCATCTTTTATTGACGTTTATGTTCACTGTATGGTCTGTAAACATCACAATAGCATACTGGGGAAAATCAGCACAGGAAGAAGGGAGGGTGAATATACTGCGGGTGTCTCATGAACCTGCCCTTCTTTAGTCTTATCAAAGGTGACGCTTGCCTCATTCTGTCTTCAAAATACAGCATTTTAATAAGAGCTGGAAAAGCCTGGAATAAATAAAAGCAATCTGGGATTTATCATTGCCGTCATACATGTCAGTTTAAACAGTGCGTGTGTGTGTGTGTGTGTGTGTGTGTGTGTGTGTGTTTGTAAAGAGTGACCAGAGGACACCACAGGGAGGTGGCAAAGAGTACGAGGGTTAATTTCCACCCAGAAAAAGCACACATGAGGAATGTAATGTCTGTCTGTTGACATTTTTTTTTGTTTGTTTCCAAATTCTCGCCCTCCCTTCTGGCGTTTCTATCGACCCAGAATAACCGACGGCTCCAGGAGGCGACATGCTTTGTAAAACCCTCATTTCTTAACACATCTGCAAATCCTGTAGCAACAAGTCAGGGTTCAAATGAATCAGACCTCCAAAGTCTCCTCTGCGTGAAGTCTTCCCGTGTGAGTCCTGATAGATTCCACAATCAGAGTAACGATCAAGTATATATACTTTTTTTTTTTTTCTTTTTTTATTTCCCAAAACAAAAGAAAGCCGAGAGAGCTTGTTTTATTGAGGAGAGAATGTGATGCTGCAGTGCTGCTTGCATTCAGTCCATGCAGTGGAATCAGTGTGAGTAATGAAGATTTACATTCAGAAAAATAAAATGGTTCTCCCTCCTTTAATTCCTCTCCAAGCCCAGTGTCTGTTATAGCTTAAACGTAAACCCAAACGAAAGACTGTTCAGTGTGGTAAAAATCCATACGATGTTAAAAAGCCTGGAGTCCACAATGGGAGTGGTTTAGGAACAATATCAAGACTCGGTAAAAAAAAAACAAAAAAACATGCTTTAAAAAGGAGATCCAGCTTAATTTAAGTCTTAAATCTGACAATTAAGTTCCTGAAAGAAAATTCAGATCCTGATGTGCTCCATTTTTCTCCACTTTCTTCTTCTACCACCACCTGTTGCTTCTCCAACGTTGTGCTCCACCACACTGAACATGTCCACAGAACCCCGCCACCCCGCCCGCCCAGTGCATCGCACACACAGAATACACTCCTCCCTCAATCACAAAACATGCACCACTAAAGGACCCCCCCCTCCCCTCCCTCCCCCCCCCCCCACACACACCCCCGCTTCCTCCACCACAAACAAAGAAAACTTAAGTCATCGCATTAAAACAACTGCAAAAAGAACTACACATTCAAGTACCTATTTGTCATATGGCACCAAGAGCAAGTGTACCACAAGAACATAAATCAGCCAGCCTATTTCTCTTCCAATACTGCCACTTCAGAAAACACAATGAGTTGAAGGATTGAAAAAGTGTATATTACAGTTTTGTAGATATTTATAGCATATGTTAAATCTATCTAAAGAAAAGAATACACCCACGAAGGTAGTGTATCCACTTTGTTTATGCGCACATTTGTTTCGAAAAGACTGAAAAGAGGTTTTTGTTTCGGAAGTTTCAATCGTTTCTTCTTTAGTGCTTGTGTACAGAGATGAAACCGACACCTGGCCGATCCAACGAGTCCAACCGGGGGCCTTCCTCAGCAAACTGTCCAGCGTGTTTGAGGCAAAGTTCATGGAGATTGCTATGAAAGATATTAAGGAAAGAAATGTCAGTGACGGCGTGAACGCAACTCAAGAGCGCCGAGCCTTTTCTCCTCCGTCCGCGGCGTCCCTTCCTTTACTTCATTCAGTGAAACACCAAAAATCTCTCTCCCAATATGCTGTACAATGTAGGTTTCGTGCTCCCCTTGTTGTTGTTTTTTAAATCCATTTGGAACAGGACCACAGCGATAGTACTCAGAAAAAACAGATACCAAAAAACATGTACAAAAAAAAGAAATTAAAAAAAAAAAGTAATGACCAAATTTTTCAACTGAAACAAAAACAAAAAGGCTTTTTTCAATATCTTTTCTTTTTTTTTTACACAGGATAGTTGAGAGATAGAAAAAGGCAAGTTGTAGCATGAGCAGGATTTTGTGTGTGTGTGTGTGTGTGTGTGTGTGTGTGTGTGTGTGTGTGTGTGTGTGTGTGTGTGTGTGTGTGTGTTGAGGAGAAAAGGGGGGGAAGGAGAAGGTGAGGTTGGAATTCCTTTACCCCAAACCCTGTCTTTGGAAGGCTGCAGTGTGGGAACACTGTGCACAGCTTCGACTCATATTTTTTGTGTGTGTGTGTTTTAGTTTGGCGCACGCACGCACGCACGCACGCACGCACGCACGCACGCACGCACACACACACACACACACACACACACACACACACACACACACGAGACTACACGCACATTAGGCCACAATGAATACCCCAACCCTTAACCCTAACCCTCGGAATTTCCATGACACAAACAAATCAAAATATATATCTTAATATATATATATATATATATATATATACATATATACACATATATATATACATATATATATATATATATATATGAATTTAATATATAATTTCTATCTTTCTATGTCCTAAACAACAGCAGGCTCGTAAGCTTATGATTCTGGCAACGTCCGCCGATGTGAATGACAGCCGAGTCTCTTCCGTCATGTGAAGAGACAGAGAAAGCAAAAAGAGAGAGAAAGAGAGAGAGAGGAAGAGAGAGAGAGACAGAAGGGACAAATCGACGGTTTGCTCCTTGAAGGGACGAGAGGAGACAAACGAGGAGAGACGTGCAGGAAGAGTCGTCAGAACACTGGAGTTGAACCTGTCTGCCGCCTGTTTTAGTTCGGACACAATACGAAGGAGCCAAATGGAAACGAATCACCAGACGGGCTCTCACAAGCGCTCATCTCGTGTCCAGGCGCGGCGCCTCAGGTGAAAGGTTTTCGGGCCCTTGAATTTGAGGCTCCGACCCGGAGGAGTTGGGATAGTGAGGACTTTTAAATCCTGGTGAGGCGTTTACCAGCGAGGCGGGTGCGGGTAGGTGAAGCGTCGGGCCCCGTTCTGAGCGCCAGTAACGCCCGGAGATCCTCTGAGCCCGAACTGGACAGCGAAGCTTAAGGTGTGCGGGAGTCACAGGCTTGTAGGGTCGGTAAGCTCGGGGTCAGATGCAAGAAAGAAAGAAAAAAAGAAAGAAAAAAAAAAAAAGTTCACACTTCAAAACAAATAATGCCGCGAACCACTTTTAGTCCTTTCAGTATCTCAGAAGCATCCGTTGCGTGGCTGGTTTTTGGTGTCGGCTGGCTGTAGAGTCGTGAGGTCCTCCCTTCTCTCTCTGGTGTGAGCAAGGCAACGCAGAGACCCAAAGCATTCAGAGCAGGGCGGCTACCGCGTCTCCGACGATCCACAACTAAAACAACCAGCACAAAAAAAAAAAAAAAAAAAAGCAAGAAAAACAAGGGGCAAGAAAAACTGTGCTTGTTTGCCTCTCCTCTGATGTTCATACTGTATATGTTGATCTGCTTTCCTTTCAGAACATGAATGCAGTTTTGTTTTTTTTCTCTCCCCATTTTGTTCTAGAAAAGGAATGAACAAAATCTGTTTTGCAGTCTCCTCCAACTTGGATGTGTATTTAAAACCAGGATTTATGCGTGGATTAATCTCAGTGTGGGAAAACGTTACAAAAAAAAAAAAAAAAAAAAATCCCAGAGGAAAAAAAAAAAGGTGAGTATGGATGTGATCTCATGTGGAATAGTGGTCCTGTTCTTTTGGATCAGGCAGTTGTGCTGGACAGCTACCAGTGGCACTCCAAATCTGCTCCGCTCTGCAGGAGGAAAGCCGAGAGAGGGAGGAAGAGAAGAGAAAGGAGGAAGAGGAGAGCGTGGCAGGAGGATGACAGAGAGAGAGAGAGAGAGAGAGAGAGGAATGAGAGAGACGAAAGGAGACGAGACAAAGGAGAGACAGCAGGGTGACAGAAGTGACAGAAAAGCAAGAGGACGCACTGTTATCAAATGTAGAAACACAACTTTAAAGTCCCGTTCAGTGATTTTTCGTCCCCGACCTGGACTTCAAGGCCAGATTTCCTCTAATCGACGAAACAAAGCAAAAAAAAATAAAAAATAAAATAAAGTTACAAAGCGGTTACAACAGCGGTGTCGATGCCAGGACCCGCTTTCAACCTCAGCCTGCAGATTCCTTCTGCAACGATACGCCGACGTAACAAGTCCTTTGGTCTCGCTGCAGGGTGAGTGACACAGAAACGGGGGACTCGGTACAGAGTTGCGTGCAGTTGTTGAGACACTGAGCGAGACAGCGATGCATGCGAGTAGGGCTGGTGCATGCGTGTCGGGGTGTCTGTGACGTGGCGAGAGGGACGGACGGGACCGGAAACACCTCGTCTTGCATCCTCATCAAACCCGGACAGTCGTGTCGGCGCGCGCGCCTTAAAGTCTACATGGATCTCCACATGCTAGAGAGTAGATCAGAGCAGGGAGTAGACTGATGAGGGTGTGACGTGACGGAGGGGCGGGCGGGGGAGGTGGGGGAGGAGGGGGGGGGGGGGTATGCGCTGCAGGTCACCACTTACATGCCTGGAAGAATGTGTGCGAGTGTGCGCATGTGCGGTTTTGTATGCATGTGTGTAGATGAGGGGTTGGAAGAAGAGGTGGTGGGGGGAGGGGGGGGTGTAACAGTTATATATGTGATCACTTACCAAATGAAACAGGAGGGCTGCGTTAATCAGAGGGTGAACACACAGTTAGACAAATCGATACATCCCTTATCGGTGTGTGTGTGTGTGTGTGTGTGTGTGTGTGTGTGTGTGTGTGTAGGTGCATACTTTACTACACACCATTTGCAAAATTGAAGAGTAGATCTAACACTATATGTGCTGCTTATCATACACTTTTTTTTTTTTCCCCCTCGAAAACCAGCAACTCCAAGTCTTAGTAGTGTTGCAATGTGTGAAACTAGGATCAAAAAGTTCAGAGACCGTTCCCGCTGCACACGAACGGAGTACCGCGCACGGCGGGGAAGCAAGAGGCTTCACAGGGAAGCGTTCAAAGCCACGTCGCTTGATCGACATCAGCAGCTCGGCGACACGTGTTTTTGCGACTCGTTTGTGCGCATTCGCGATGACACCATGAACCTGAAGCTTGAAGCAGAGAGGGAACACACAATTTTGCGTCAACGGAGACGCTTCAAACAAGTTGAGGCAACGAAAGAATTAAGACGGGCGAGTGGTTAAAGTGACATTCCCGTTTCCGGAGGAGCCCGTCGTCGCTGACAGAAGCGCAACGCGGCGGGTTTTCCTGGACTCTCACGGGTTTGTTCGCTGTGAATTCATCACCCAGAGTCAGACTGTCCGCATCGGGCGCAACTGCGATGTTCTGAGGCGTCGGAGGGGAAAACATTCGGTGCAAACGAGCTGAACTCTGACGCAATCGCACTTTGGTTCTGCAACAATGCAGCGTGGTGAAAATGTGCAAGTTACAATGGAGCAACAGCCGTAGCTCTCCACCGCTCCCGCTCCGTCACATTTAACCCTTTCTGTTCCCCCAAAGGAAGTCCAGGCTGAAGGGTCGTCGTTCCGACACTGTGGAGGAGATCCTGCGCCAATCGCTTTTGAAGAGGACGGCGGACAGATCTATATCAGGTCCTGTTTCTGGCTGTTAAAGGAACAGTCTCTGTACTTTTAGATCACAGCAAGTTAAATAGGTCTTATCCTTCCACATCCTATCGTTCGTGTGTGTGTGTGTGCGTGCGTGCGTGTGTGTGTGTGTGCGTGTGCGCGCGCGCGTGTGTGTCTGCACGTTCATGCGAGCACAGAGCAAACAATCACAGTAACTCTACATCCTTACAAAGCCAGACAACACTATGAAGTAAACATCACCCCCGAGCACGAGCTACCAAACAGGAGACGCACACGAAACACACCGATGGCTTCCAGGAGTCAGGAACCAACTCACAACAACGTCCACGGACACAAACAAACACAAAAACACAAAAACAAACCAGACGGAGCAGCTAATAAAGAGGTCGACGGAGCTTTATAAGGACACCGCGATGCCAATGATTGTAAAGACGGGCATATTGGTATCGATGTAACAATCCCTCACAGGCATATCTAATCCATCCTTTAAAAATACACGCACACGCACGCGCACGCACACACACACACACACACACACAAGCACACAGGCACATTAGACTCCCCGTCATGTCAGCGAGTACGTTTCTGTAACAAAGAGATCTCTGCAGAACCAAACAGTGTAATTTCACATCTGTGGACAAAGACTGAATTCTTACACACAACTTCCTGTGGTTCGGTGCAAACGTTTCATAAAATCTCAAATAGTGGCCACGGGCTTTATTTACCTCCGCAACACAGAAAAAGGGCCTTTATTTGAGACGGGATACCACCAGCACAAACACACCATTGTTTTCGGATTTCCCATCGTATACCGCAGGTATACGTTATTGTTTGTTGTTAGCAACAAACAGTTGCACGTGGCACAGGTAAACAACTGCTCAGGTGACAAACAGAAGCCACGTACGTACAGTCTGTTGAACATAGTGAGCATAGTGACAGACAGAGGGTGGGGTGGGGGGGGCGGGGGGGGGGGGGGGGTGATGCTCCAGAAATGGCGTGAAAAGTATCTGTGGACATTTCGATACTTTGTTTGCGATTCAAATAGGTGAGAAGCTGAAAACAGTCACTGCCCCAGTGTGACTGAGCAACTTACAAACCTTTCAGAGCCTCTGGAACTGAAAGATGGGTTTTCGGCGGCGTATTCCCGTCTTCAATACGCCGTTTTGGTATTTAGCTTCACCTTGTGGCATTTATTGTTGTATATTTGGTTTGGGCTGCGGTCATATCTTCAGTATGTGTGCGTGGGTTGCTGCAAGAGTGCCAAAGTGTGTGTTTGTGTCTCCAGACTTCCATACATGTCTAATGACAAACACAAAGTGGTACAAAGCTGGAGAGTGGAACGCTGTCCTCGGGCCAGTATCAGACACTCGTGTTTGAAACCGTAGCATAGCTTTGTGTTAGGAAAGGAAACGACACAGTAAGGGAGCCAAACAAATAAACTGATCAAAGGAAATCTTTGAGGATGCTCCACTTTTAAATGAATTAAAAGACAATGTTTTCATCTTCAAGTTCTCAGTTCCATTAGGGAGACTTTTGACAAAACTATGCTGTCAGGCATGCAAAACCCATTATGTGGGCTGACAGGAAGGTGTGCATCATGCACCATGCACAGGAAAAAACAGCTGTTTAACATAATGGGAAGGTGTGATGGGCTCAATGCCATCTCATAAGTAAATCCCCAGCTTGGTCCACCAGATGGGAGGAATCAACAGAAGACTAAGAGGTTTTCTGACTCCACTGAACCTCATGTAAAAGATTAACTTAACAAAAGAGAGAGCTGGCATTTTAAAAGTGTTATGTGGCATCAAGATTTGACCGAGATAGAAAAAGGCAAGTTGAAGCATGACCAGGATTGTGTGTGTGTGTGTGTGTGTGTGTGTGTGTGGGTGGGTGGGTGGGTGGGGGTGTAAATCATTGACATATAGTGATACTTACTCCATCTTCCTCCTTGTATGGGTTCAGACGGTTGTACACTGCTTCAATAACACTGCGTCTGCAGGAGGAACGCATTCACAAAAATGTGATTAATGTCTCGAATTATTCACTTTAAACCATCAATAAAATCCAAGATAGGAAAGGGGAAAAAAAAAGAAAAGAAATACATCTATGCAGTGCTGTAACAACTTCTATAGTGAAAAAGTATTTTCTTATCAGTAATTACTAGTTCCAATAATACACAAATGTTATCTGGGACGGGGATATACACTCTGGATAACCAGTCAGTGTACACTATTGGTCAACACTGGCTTGTTAATGTGTTTTTTTTGTTTGTTTGTTTTTTTCAAATGAGGTTTGCTAATGTTTTATATTGATCTTGTTCTTTCATATTTTCATTAAAAAAAAATAATTCTCCAGCCTTAAAATACAGTAGTAGACAGTAAGTATCCCTTTAAAAACGGTGGTCCTCACTTGCTGGCAAGACCACCTCCTGGTGGCAGAGCGGGCATGCCGCTGTCAGTCGACAGGTTCCTCATCACCGTTACCATGTCCGGAAACCCTTCCTCCCCTGGCCGAGACAGCATCTCTAAAACAACACCAGACATGTTGTTACACAAGTCGGTATTAACAGAGCTGATGATAGCCAAGAACATCTGTGGACAGATGGGAGAGGGAGAGGAGAACACGGGAGACCAAAAATGTGACAAATGTAGAGAAAGGAAGTGAAGATGGAAAGCAGAGAAGTGAAGTTGTGGAAATGAGTGTGTGTGTGTGAGAGACAAAGAGAGGGAGAGACATGGTGACAGAAAGAGGCCTGCAACTGAGTTGAGAGTGGCACGAGGCCAGGTCAATGTTCAGCCAGAGCATTCCTCTCCCTCTATCTCCTCTTTCTATTCCCTCTCCTCTGTCTTCCAGTATTAGACAGGACCTTAAGCCAAACATGTACTCTCTTACCCCAAACAAAATGTCTGCATCACACTTCGGCGTACCAAGAAAAGTAAAACGATTTAAACCCACTTTGGAGATCCTCTGACTTTACATTCATTTTCAATACTGTTCACATCAATTATAGAAGTGACATTACAACCTTTTTTTTTTTTTTCATTCTGTGACTCAAAACAAAGATGGTACCAGACTGGTAAAACAAGACAAGCGTAAAGATTTATTTAATCTCGTCTCAGAGTCCGAGAAGACATTTCCTGTTCGGTCGATGTTTGAAGCGGCTGAGCAGCCCTGGTTTTACATGAACTCACAGCAGCCAGAAAACACAGCAGACTGGAAAGGCTTCTCGGTGTTCATTAGAGGGTCTCGAGCATCCAGAGAGAAAAATGGGGTGAAATTATAAAGAAGAAAGACAGAACAGAAAGGGAGCAGCGGATCCATCCAAATGTTTGAGCGAGAGCAGGGAGGAGAGGAGCGAAGAGGGAATAAAGAGGGGAGACGCTCGCTGAAATGGAAAAGGAGGTCATGATGGTGTCATTCTTCTGCAGTGAGCCGGAGCTAACTGGGCTGGAGGTTAGACAATGGAAGGTCAGTCAGTCGAGGAAATATACGTACGGATATGAAACACCGTTTGAATTGAAACAAGATCTTGTGTGCGATTTTCCCAACATCATCTCTTTAAACAGAAATATCAATTGTGGTTTATGGTCCTAAAATTCGTGAAATGTATTGAGGTTGTCAATTAGAATACAAATCCAGAGCCGTTATAAAAGCATAAAATACATTTTTAACTCTTATTCATAAAAGTCTAATCAGGGTCGGCTTTTGGAAATACATTTTTAATCAAATATTAAAAAAAAAAAAAAAGGAAATTGTAATAGTCAACATTCCTACTATTTTTGCACGTAGAGGAAACAACTTTTCTCCATCCACTCAAATTCACCTTCCACTCGAGACTCCAGGTATTTGTTGAGCTCTGCGTCTTTCCTCACAGCATCCTCCGATACTTTGGGAGCGCTGGCCAAACACACCAGCACAACACTCATGTTATCCCGACTCCCCTAAGATGGCCGGGAGGAGAGAGGAACGAAGAAAGAGCAGGTAAGAAGAGTTATCGTGCAGCGCTGAGAGAAATACTGAAGTTCACTTCCTCCAAAAAAAAAAAAAAAAAGTGCTGGAACAGTCGGCAGCTCAAAGCTAAGTCGCCCACAGAGCTGTGTTGATACAGACTGTAGACTTTCAATATCAGGACATGCAGTCATTACGAGGCCATTATTGCCTTGAAACACCATTTAAATCCGTTGTAGTCTACTCAATTCAAACAGATCACAGCTGCTGTTCAGAATTAAGGAGGAAATCTGTGAGGTTTTCACAGCCATCTTTCAATTGTTTCATACTTCAAAACTCCCCTTTTCCATTTTTAGGGACCATTTAGTAACAGGGGTGTCCCATCAAAGGCGTTACAAAACTCACTTGTAAGCCCACTTTATGTGCATTCAACATTTCTTGATCATACAGTTTCCTTTGTGGCAGGAAATCCAAATGGCCTATCTGCTGACAGAATACATTATTAAAAGTCATTTGTGGCATTTATGGTTTTAATGGAGGACTTCATTCTGAGATTCTACAGATTTAAATCTTTTTCAAAAACAGGAGATATCACGGCAACAACACGCAAAAATCCTGCTCGGGAACACACGTGTACATACCTTGTGCAGGCAGGTGTCCACCACTTCATTGCAGACTCTCTCCAGGTCATCACACACCTCAAGCCGAGATTTCACGTACTCGCACAACTCCTCGTTGGACATGACGTCCCAGATGCCATCACACGCCAGAATCACAAACTGATCCTGCTCCGGCGCCCGAACCATCACAAACACTTCTGGTTCGGGGCTAACCAGCTGCTCTGTGGGGCCCTTGCCGTCCACGCACTTGTAGTCGTAGTCCCCCAAGGCCCTCGACACAGCCAGTGACCCATTAACCCTCTGAATCATCACTGAGCCGCCAGCATTCTGGATGCGCTCCCTCTCGCGTGGGTTGCAAGGCTTGTGATCGAGTGTGGAGAAGCACACCTGCGAGTTGCGGTACAGGACGGCTCGAGAGTCCCCGCAGTTAATGAAGAAGAAATGTTCGGGCGACAGAAGAATTCCCACCGCTGTGGAGCCGCTACGGTCCATGCCGTTTCGAAGGTCGGAGAAGCTGCGCATGTGCTCGTCGATCCGCAGGAAGCCTGTCCGGATCCCAGTTTTCACAGCCTCCACTGCAAGAGGAAACGGCGCCGGAGGATCACTGGAGGAGCCGTCCGATCCCGCCTGGAAGCCCTGCGTGCCTCCGGCCCCTAAGCTGGCAGTGATTATGTGTTCCAGGAGATGCTTAGAGCAGTAGTTGGCGACCCTGGAGCCAGCGTGACCGTCGTACACGGCGAAGAAGGACCAGTCGATCATACCGGGAGCTGGAAGTCCCAACACGGCTGTGTGGGCGTCCTCCATCTCCACCCGCCAGCCTTGCATGGAGCTCAGCCCAAAGCGCAGGCCGTTGCCCTCACCGTGCGAGTTGTGCTTCTCCGTTTTGGGCTTGTCCAGGAACGCACCCATGGCTCTGCCCTACAGACACCCACTGCTACCTGTGGGAGAGAAACCAAAAGACACAAACGAGAAAGAAAAATAGAAAATCAGACACTGAATTTGAGCGGACAGGTGATTAGTTCCGTACCACGTTTACACAATAAAATACAGAGTTTAATATCATCCTAAAGATTGTCTGGTTTGCTAGATTTGAGGAAAAGCGCATTAATAGGTGGGAGCAGCAAATTACATACAAGTATTAATCTTAAGGATATTAAGAAAAGGTCTTACAAAAGGTAAAGAGTAAGAAATATTCACATAATTAACACAAGCAGTACACCGAGGCACAGATAGTAAAAACAAATTTAAATGACAGTACATTACGATGCACAAACAGTGGTCTCTTGCAAAATGTTCAAACATTCAAACTCTTGTCAGTTTTGTTTCTTGATGTTCAGCCTTCTTCAGCCAGTTTACAGCGATTATATATATATATATATATATATATATATATATATATATATATATTCAAGTTGATGGATCGAAAAGGCTCAGACCCAACCGGAAATAAATTCACCGAATCTGAAGAGTTCCTATGATGCAGTAAACACCAACAAATAAAATGTACTAACGTCGCTAATACTTCCTGCAAATATTTTCTCAAATGTTACTTATAAACATACACACAACCAGAAAAAAATTCAACGTGCTCAATGAAGTTGACTGAACTAAAGTGAGATCTGCAAAAGTTACTTTAAAAAAAAAAAAAACATGGGGTTCCTTTTAATCCCTTTGAGTCAGATTGTGAATACAAATCAGGCGTCCACTGAGAGCAGTGGGTCGGCCTCGTCAGCCAACAAAAACAGATTACAGATCTCAAATGAATCTTTGATGGTCTAAAAGCATGAACCCTGCAAATATCCCACCGATTTTTAAGGAGATTGTTGGAGACTTTTGGACTGATGAAGCTTACAAGCATTACTGTTTACTTAATAGGCCTAAAGGAATAATTCAACCAAACAGTGATCATTGCTCATCATATCCAGAAATAGCACAGCCACTTTGGTTTATGCTTAAAGAGACAAAGGAGCAAGCTTAAAAGCTTCTTTGGCCGGCTTGAACCAGCTACTAAGAGCATCAACAAACGGCACCGAGTGGTCGAGAGAGGATGTGTTATCTATCAATAACTGCACCTGCATTAGCTAAATGAACAGCAGCATCAGAGAAACGTTATAGCCAACCTATGTTAATTGGTCACGTAATGTGAAAACATTAACTTCTACAATATTATTGACTATCACACTTCTTAATGGCGTCTTAGGCACAGAAATTGCACTTTAAACCTCTACCTTACTTACGAAAATATCAATAAATGCTACTTAGAAACAAGTTGCAGGCATCCTCAAGGACCAAGTCTCTTAATGGACATGTGGATACAGCTACAAAGGTTAAAGGTTACATTCTTTTGAAAGAAAGCAAACGTGCAGCTTCTTTTTTTTTTTTGCAGTACATTACAGATGAAGACTGACAGTGGCAGAGGTTTGGAGGCGCCGCATTAGTACAACAGGAAGCGGTGTGCTAAAGACGTGCTGCTTTCGCAATGCAACAAAATTGTAAAAAAAAACAAAAAAAACAAAAGCAGACTTGGAGGCACTTGACTTTTATCAAAATTGCCAGTGGAATACTGATTGTAATTCTGCTCATGGTATTAAATGAAAAACACACAAAGCTTTTACCTTTACTAATGTTTGTAGTCGACACATTATTGGCTCAGTGCACACAAACCAAGCCTGTGACGGCGGCCTAGCAAGCACGGTAGTCCAAGAGAACCGGGTGTCCGACGCTTTCAGGTCAGTAAGCGGCAGGAAATTACAAAAAACTAAATTAATTAAATCAAAACTAAAACATGTCATCCTTTTTATTGGTCCTTATGGTAATTGTTAATTATACTGCCACTGAAAATTGTTTGTAAAATGAAACAAAACTAAACTGGAGGTTGCTTCAGATTGACTCGCTATTGCATGTTGCATATAAACACTTTACTCAATGATTAAAAAAAAAACACAAATTAAATAAAAAGGCTATTAACTCGATCAAAACATCAACAAAATTGAAGTCAATTATGTACGCCACAATCAATAAGATTACACATAACTGACGTAATGAAACAGACACACACTCTCCAAAGTCTGATATTTGATTTGGTACGAAAAGATTCATCCGAGTTACTTACTAAAGTCCAATTCCACTTAAAACCGGGTTTTGTTATGTTACTTCTTCCGGATGTTTGGCCTTCACTGTATAAAATGGTGTATTTTCAGACAAAACATTGAACAGGATTAATTCTGTAACCTCTGAAACACCTAAAAACCTGAGTTTAAGGTGTTTTCCTGTCAGCAGGACTTGTGACACATCAACTACTTTAGAAGCCAATCCGGGTTCAACACGACTTGCACAAGTAGGATGTGGAAACTTGAACACTTGTGCAATCATTGATAGCAGACATCCAATATCCAACAGTTAAACTTTAGAAAAGAAAAACACCTCGGCACACTCAGTATATTCAGTAACAAAGCTTACCCAAACATTATTATTTGCCGCAGCAGCACAAAGTCAGGGGTACAGAACCGTCACGCAGGTTTAATATTTCCGTTTACTTTTAGAGAAGATGATCTGCGTCAAAGTGATTTATGTGACCGTCAGTCTTGTATTACAGACGAGATACCACAGGTGTGAAGCAGACACGCACAAACAAACAGGACACTTAGTCACTGATCACATATCAAAGGGCTGAGAAGCGTCAGTAGTCCAACGCACTTGAGTTATTACCTTGACAACAAATGCATTCATACGCAACATTCAGCTTATCATTGAGCAGATATCAAAGCCATTTGCACAATCACCAAAACAGCAACAAACAAACAAAAAAAAAAAAAGCAACCACATACACACCGTCCTGAGGCAAGTGCCCTATTTTAAGGATCATAAAAAAAAAAGACATTATCAACAGCTTATTGGTCTTACGTATGTCATAAATAGAAGAATACACACTATAAGTACTCAAAACGCCATGGGAGTGATGTCACCCGGAGTCTAATGTCTCCATGGTTACACAGCTCGGAGTGGCAGCTGAGTGGTTACCATAGCAACAAGAGCAGTAGATGCTAGTGGTTACAGCATGTGACAAGAGGACTGCACGGCCACGCCACGGTGTGTCTGTGCGTGTGCGGCCATTTATGGAGTGCACATGCATTTCAGGGTTAGGTCTCGACAAAAGGTGGCAAAAACGGACCCTGCGCTGATCTGATCATCCTTTCTGCTCGTTCTGTTTTGAGAGTCGGCGTTGGACGCCGGCTTCAGAGGACGTTGCGTTTCTCAAGACTTCTGTCAAGCAGGGTAGCTTTAACGTGCTAACTCAATGCAACAATCAGCTGCTGACGGGGATGCACATCAGCTTGTCACACACAGACCGCACACAGCAGCACAGCGCTCTCGACTGACTCTTGTTCGGTGTAAAGTATGTGATTAGATGGCCTATCTACATTTCAGAGGTTAGCATCACCTTGGCAATGAGTACGAGTAATAAACGAATACGTTTGGACACGGCCCAAGCAGAAGGCCCTTTGGCCAGTAACCTTCCACTCACTGACGCCACCATATATTTTATTCTGGACTGTGGAGTTTACTTTTAATCCTATGTGTAATTATCTGATTTATATGATAGACTGATACGTACAAAGGTTTACAAGTTTGTTTTTTTGAATCACGCGAGGTTTTAATGACAACACCACCTAAAGTACGACATAAACTACTGTAGGCTGGGTGTCATTCTATCAGTAGTCAAATGAAAATATAGGAAAACTTCATGAGAAAGAGAACTTGTGGCAATGCAAAAAAAAAATAATAATAATAACTTTATAAAAACAAATGCAACTATCCCATATACATACAGTATAACAGCTGTGATATACATATTATACATTAAGTCCATGTTTCTCTTTGCAGTTTTCTAATTCTGTCTTTAAAAAAGCTAATACTGACAGTATGGGTAAATGCTAAAATAATCAATTTCTACTAATGAGCCTATAATGCCTTTTAGGCACGGGATCATGTTTCTGCTGATTAAGTACCCATTAGCGACATGTGCATTGGACAAAGTAAAAATCTCAAAGAGGGCATCTGAAACAGCCAGTGTTACGCGTTGTCCTCAGTTATCATAATGTTTATAACTACACTGGGATCAGTTTTGGTTCACAATGAGGCTCTCTGGCATTTTACAAGTTGGAGATGTGGAACAAAAAGAATCCCCTCTTTGATAACTCCTCTTTGAAGTCGCATCAGAAGCTGTCAATTTCCCAGAACAAGTGCTCTTTGAACAGATAGCTTCAGTCCTCTCCAGCGCAGTGGCGTCGGGGATGATGGGGCTGTTACTTGACCAGACTGGAGCTTATCAGACTATGGCCAAAGAGCAAGAAAGTAAATGTGTCACGTTATACCAGACTGCGAGTGGTTTCTGGGCAACAAGAAGAGCCCGTGTGCATTACTGCACCAGCTCTCTCCATCCAAAAGGCTGGCTGCCTTCAATTTGATTCCCAGGCCTCAAAAGTTCGAGAGACGACGAGATGCAGGGAAGAAAGTAAGTACCGTTGCGCTCCACGGTTCAAAAGCAATCTCAATTCTTGTGCAAAATACTGTAAAAGCACATGCAAGGTGTTTGCATAACAACACAGGCTTATTCTAAAATTGAAAACCGTTATCAGAAAATGTATCTCCCAAATCTTTTCTTTTTTTTTTTTAGCCTTTTTCTGTTCAAACAAATACAGTTACTCATTTCTCCCTCCGGCAAAAGTATATCTTTCGATTATTCCACGAATTTTCAAATAACACCGTATCCAAGTGCACATCTGCGTGTGAAGCGATTCAGTCAACAGACACAATCAAAATTGTGTAGATAAATGCCTTTCGACGAGCACAGTGGTCACACAGCATGGCGAGTGCAGGATTTCACATCAAAGTGCCAACACAAACATGGCACTGATGATGCTGCCATTTCTGGAACACACTGTCACACAAATAGTCTGCCAAATGCACACACACACACACACACACACACACACACACACACACACACACACAGAGAGAGAGACACACAGACATACACACAGACCAACAACCCAATAAAACTAACCACAACACTGCAATAAAACAAGTTAATTCCTGTACTGGTGTTTCATGGGCAATGAATCGGAGCAGAAAAAAAAAAAAATGAAGCTGTCCACAAAGTTTGAATCAGTTATGTATTATTAAATAAATAATGAAATATGACATTAGTACAAACTAAAAAAAAAAAAAAAAATACTCAACACCAACCAGTATAAACAATGCAAACCCAGCTCCACATAAGAGCCACACCTGTTGCAATATTAACAAAGCAGATTATTTATTTTTAAACTTTATATATATCTAACTACACACCATTAATGGTAAATAATAATATAACTGCTAACCATCATTACATTGAAAGCAGCAAATATCTCCCATCATGTGGACAGACAGGTTTATTTACCAAAATATTGAGCTTTATAGTTAAAATCTCAAATCGGGAAGTTGTAATTTGACTTGATGCCAATTACATATTAAAATAAATAAATAAAAATGACCACGTAAAATACAAGTATCGTGAAATCCAGGTGGGGGGGGGGGGGCCCCAGGCGTCTTCAGAGACCTGGCGATATAAACCTGCAGGCCCGGTAGTATCACAATAGTATCACAACAAACACGTAAATAAAGTCCACGTCGCGGTTCCGATCCATTTCCGAAGAGCAGCTGTCCTGCTGAGGGCCACTTACACCGCTAGCTCAACCAGCTAGCGAAGTTCACAGTTGTCAAAGTGCCGTCTCTCTCAAAGAAAAGTACCCCGAGTCACTTACGTCTCGACCCGGTCCTTCTTCTTCTTCGGAGCTCAAGGCAGGTAAGTTACAGCAGCCAGGCTTGTTGTGATAGTTTGGTTGTTGTTGTTGTTTTTTTTGGATCCCTTTTCGCTTCTCGGCCCCAGCTCGTCAACTAGCTTTGATTAAAGCTAGCCAGCATTTTTTTTTTTCACACGGTCAGTTCCCCTTTTAGCATGTCTCTGCATCGGAATAAGGCTTTTAGATACATGTTTGGCACCCTCGGAGCACCGAATAAACGACTCTTACTTAGGCTGTCGGTTGGAAAGAAACACGCTCGGCTCGGCGGGGTATTATCTGTGATTTGAACACCTAGCTAATTTTTTTTTTTTTTTTGGGGGGGCTAAAGCTAAATGTATGAGGCAGATGACGTTCTTTTTCAGCATCAAGTTTGAGGGCGGGGCAAAGCTACCGCTCTCTGCTGTGATTGGACAGAGACTGGCCCGAGACTGAGACGCAATTGGTCAAATCAGGAGCCAGTCAGACCTCTCCTCTGACATCGTAAACTGCATAAGTCCAGCTTCTTGCTCTCATTCGCTGCAAGTGATGTGTGTGTGTGTGTGTGTGTGTGTGTGTGTGTGTGTGTGTGTGTGAGAGAGGCTTTTATCAATTCTCAATTTTTATTTTTTTTATTATCACAGCAGATGTGCTGACAAGATTGACCTGCCATGTACCCCTAAATGCAACTGAAACATTGATAATGACAACAACTGGGGTATTTTAATTTAAAAAAAAAAAAAAAAAAAAAAAAAAAAAAAAAAAAAAATTTAACCCACCTCTCACTTGGGAAGAAGTGGCTGGGTGAATGATGTCTTGGCTTAATTTGTTTTAATTCTAACAGATGTGTTTACATTTTGTGCAGAACTTTGGTCGACATGTGTTGTGTATATTTTTGCAATCTAAACGAGCTGAGTTTTGACTACCTTGCTTGGCCTCTATTGACGCTTTCTCACAAAGTATCTTTTTGGACATCATTATTTGTATGTCCAGCTCAGGTAGGATATTTTTTTTGATTTTATACACTTTATTAATCCCCGAGGGGAAATTTCTTCACTACAGCAGGGGGGCACTCAGGGGGGAGCTGCTGCAGCAGGCTGCCACTAGCGCGGCGCCAGGTAACCTGACCTGAGGTGCATGTTTTTGGATGATGGGAGGAAGCCAGAGAACCCGGAGAGAACCCACGCAAGCACAGGGAGAACATGCAAACTCCACACAGAAAGGCCCAGGACCGGATTCGAACCCGGAACCTTTTTGCTGTGAGGCGACAATGCTAACCACTGCACCACCGCGCAGTTACATGTTACCCACTCTGCTCGAGTGTGGCTCACAGCTGGCAGGGTTTCTTCCTAAAATCATTATGTTTCTTTTTTCTAGATTTAAAGATGTACAAAAGCTTTATTGGTATCACTTTTTGATAAGGCACCACGGATATTTTATTTATATTTTAAGACTTCAAAAGCTGTCATTGCCTTATTAATTAATAATAATAATATATATATATATACATTTTTTTTTTTTTTTTTTTTTTTTTTTTTAAATGTGTTACAGATTAAAAACGCTGCAAGCTTGGGGTTGCCAAGTTGTAAAAAAATCCTTCTCTGCCATGATACTTTGCAAGCACTAAAATTCATTCACGAGGTCTCTTCAAACCATCAAGTCTGCAGTTCAAAATGTTAGTAAGTTATTAATAAATGGTACCATGTTTAGTTTGTAATAAGACATCAGTAAATGTTAGTTATTTACCATAGAGATCTTCAACAGAGATACTTTTATCGTCTGTTGCAATGGAAGTACTTTGTTTTGATTTCATGAGGAGGTGAATTTAACATGCATTGCCAAGTAAAAACATCCAACATCTAATGTAAATGTGCATATGTTATTTATAGTATGCTGAGGATGATGTCATCATGTTGGTGCCCGTGAGTCTGTCTGCGAGTTTATAAACTGTTGGGAACACTCATAATATTCAATCAATAACGTATGTGCTCACTTAGTTGGCATGTCATAGACTTCTCACCAGCATGAAAAGTTCCTCCTAAAGTTAAAATACATTTTTGGAGCACCATAAGTTTAAGATGTGCATATGAGGAGAGCTTGCTTTTCTTAGAGATACGTAAGATTAAATTATTAGCAGTGTGTAGGATTTAGTGGCATCTAGTGGTGAGGGTGCTGATTAAAATCACCTGAACCTCTTATCCTCACCCTCCTCTTCCACGCAGGTAGGAGAATCTACATTTGTCGCTAAACTCGTGGAAAATAAGAAAGGCCCTGTTTGGTTTGTTCCTTTTTGGCTACTGTAGAAACATAGCGGTGCAACATGATGGACATCCATCCATTATCTATACCCACTTTATCCTGAACAGAGTCACGGGAGGGGGCTGGAGGCTGGAGCCTATCCCAGCTCACTTTGGGCGAAGGCAGGGTCCACCCTGGACGGGTCGGCAGTCTATCACAGGGCCAACACTTATCAACAGATGGAAACAAAGACCATTCACGCTCTCACTCACACCTGGGGGCAATTTGTAGAACCACCAATTAACTTGAGGTGCATGTTTTTTGGATGGTGGGAGGAAGACGGAGTACCCGGAGAGAACCCATGCAGGCACAGGGAGAACATGCAAATTCCACACAGAAAGGCCCGGGCCCGGATTCAAATCCAGAACCTTTTTGCAGAGGCGACAATACTAACCACTGCACCACTGTGCCGCCTTCCATGTGGCCACTAAAACACAAATCTTCAGTTGATTATTTTTCAAATATAAGCAACACTTTAATGGAAATCGTTCATAAATAACTGTATTTCTAATAATAAGCACTTGTGTCTGCTTTTCATTTTTTTCTGACATATTGATGCCATAGTATTTTCACGTATATTCATGTGCTCAGTATGAGAGACTCATTTAGTGATGGGTTAAAAGTTCCTGCTCCAGGCACTCGTAATATGTTGTACCTAGACATTATATAAATGAGGTGAAACACACTCAAGCTTTTGGTTGAAGGAGGTCACAAGCTGCAATGTTTATTTTTTGAATGCCGATCGAGTGTTTCAAGTGCTTAAGTGAGACAGCCTTCATTGTTATTATTTTTCTGTCAAGATCAGTAGTGCAAGTTAGTTGAGTAAACACTGATATGAAGGTAAAGCAAACAACTAGCCCCGGCCTTCGCTGCTTTTTTCTCCCCTTGTATGAACTCACCCCATGTCTGCTCCTCTCTGCAGAGTGCAGCAATCACGCCTTGCCTTGCTCTCCACTCTTCAAGCACAAGAGCACTCGAAAAGCTGATTTCCTGCTCCTCAGAGGGAGCAGGTTTCTTTTGTCAACCGAGGAGCCGGGTCAAAACAATAATTGTTGGCAAATTGTGCCTGAAAATATACGGCGCTCATTTGATTTACATGTCATTTTCATGAGTCTGCTCTCCAGTCCTCCTTAACAGCTCCCAACGTTGCATTAGAGCTTTATCGAATGTTTATGAGGGCAAATCAATTTCATTCTCTGGGTGCACTGCATAGAGTGTATGTGTTTGTTTGTGTGTGTGTGTGTGTTAGATAGCGAGAGAGAGAGAGAGAGAAATGTACACTGCAGCCACACACTTACACATACATATTAATGCTTGTTATGTGAGGGGGCAAGCTGCTCCCCCTGCTTAATGGGATTAGAGACATTAACCAACTGTTTACTAAAAAGGAGAGGACCTCTCTCTCCTGCTTTGTCTCTCTTCCTTTTCCTCACTCTCTACCATTTCACTCTCTCCTTCTCCTGCTCTCTGTCTCTGATCCCTAATCAGCGAGACGGCCTAGAAGTGCCTTAGGGCTGAATACGAATGAGCGCAGCTGCCCAGTGCGGATTACTACCACACACAGGCCTGCACTGGATGTATAAATTCACACACATACACACACACACACACACACACACACACACACACACACACACACACCAACACACGCGCGCGCACACATGCACACGCAGAGAAAACAGTGCATGTAAACACAGTAGGCTATGCGTAGACATATGTCATTCGCATACATGCCCAACACTTGCTGACACATGTATTTTCCAGGCATATGTCACACTCTTATTATTTCCCACACATGCACGCACACACACACACACACACACACACACACACACACACACACACACACACAATGCTACACACAAACCGATCCAGTCATATGGCGGTAACGTCCAGTAGCAGACACATGCTGGGACACACCCACTACTTTTAGTGTGTCAGAGGAACATGTGTGTACACAGTCTCTATATTAGTGTCTGGCGGCATGTGCATCAGCCATATGTCCACAGTTGTCAGCGAGTGACGATGTGGAACCAGCTCTACTCAACAACAACAACACATCAGATGAATGTCATCATAGTAAAAGCAGTATTGCACTTTTGCAGTTGGAATAATCCCAGTCTTTGGATATTTATATGTCTGTGTGTTTCTACAAACCGCAATCACTTTTATGTATTTATAGTAATGAAATAGTCCCTGTTTATTTGACTCTTGCTGGAAACCTTACCTCTGTGCCTCTTTCTATTTAAGTCTTATGTTAATGCTACATTTTATTTAAAGCTGAAGTTGAGGATTTTTGAATGTGTGACCCGGAAGGTTTTATATTTGTTGACCACTGAGCAGCTGTGCCAGAGTGTGTGCACATCTCAACTGCTGGTAATGAAGGATTTTTTTTTTCTGCCAGTCTGGAGTTTGAACCACCAAAATTCAATTTGCAATTTTTTTTAATAAACTTAGAGCTTCAATGGATACAGGATCCGCGTAGTTTCAGTGCTGTTAAAATAAACTGCTATGCAGAGGTTGGCCTGCGTTTGTAAACTCTGAGTACACCCACCGTGCTGGATCAGAGATAAATTGTCTGTTGTGGCAGTATCACACCTCCATCTAGTGGGAGAGCGAGCTACTGCAGTCAAATGTATGCGACAGGGATGGAGACGAGTTTGTGTTCGAACTATTTGCAAGATGGACGGCATGAAAGTCTTAGAGAAGGTTTATTCTCTTGCAGATTTGTCTGTGAATCAACCAGTGAGTGAGCATTTATATGTTCCATGTTCAGGTACTTCAAATCTCTTGAAAGGTAGGTGGGCATGTTAGAAACCACACTACCTGCACACCATCATATCTCCCAAAATATTTCTCTTGAAGAAGTGTTTGCAACATTATTTAGACATTCTCCTCCCTGATATGTGTGATATTACATGTTCTATGTGTCAGTAATTGGGTTTAGTTTAATTTAATTTCTTTCCTCTGCATTGAATTTGCTTCCAACCAGTTCATGAAATATTCAAATACTGAAAAATATTAGGAATTCTCCGAGGGGTTTTGACTTGGCCAGAGCACAGCACCTAGTGACAAGAATAACCTGAATGGTTATTGAAATGGCAATAAACGGATTGATTTGCCGAGCTGTATGCCAAGGTGACCCAGGGAACTCTGTGTATACATGCAATCCTCGTTTTCTCTTGGTGATCTCTTTTTGACTGATATTGGGAGAAGAGTTCAGCTGGAAGAAATCATTTAACAAAGCAAGGACGATCTTCTCCCTGAGCAGGCAGAGAGAAGGCCACCAACTCTGTCTTCGCATTTACTCCATCCTCATCGTCTGCCCCAGCTTTTTCTCAGTCTGCATTCCCGCTCGGCCCTGAGCTTGTGGTGTCCCATCGATCTCACCCAAGGGAGCACACCAAGGTAGATTTGTTTTGGAAAAGATGGTCTTGAGATGGAGGGTTGGCACTCCACTTCTTGACACTTCATGTCAAAAAGAAGCAAACCGAAGTGTTGCTGTTCAAAAACACTAAATTTATATCATCTCTCCTTCCCGACCAGAGGTTTCCTTTGCTGATGGTGTCTAAAGACTTTGCTGAAGGTGCAAAATAATTTCCCAGGAGGCTTTGCTGGCATGAGTTACAAACTGCCATGCAGGACAGTAAGGTTTTGATCCAGGTGACAATGTTTTTGTTGAGTAATTTTTTTGTTTCAAAATCCCAACGATGTTCTTATTTTTCCTTAACCCCAACCGTGTTCTTTCTCCTAACCCCAACCATGTGTCTTAGCTACAAGTTTAATTTCCCTGTAAATCACATAGCTGCATGCAGGCTACATTTTTGTCCACGACAGGAAAATGTGTAACTCACGCCTAGACAGACCAAAGCGTGCCTATTTCACATTTTGTTGAGGTGGACCAGCGTGATGATGAGTCTGTTCTGCAAACAGTGAGACAACTTTTTTGCAGAGCAACTTTCAGATGATATCAAACATCAGCAACAATTACGTGTCTGACCCCAATCTCCTACAATCTCCTTATGTTTCACAAGAACATCATGGTATCACCATCTAAGATTTATGCTAAAAATAATCTAAGAGAATGTAGAAACTCTCAAATTGGCAAACTGCTAATGAGTGATTTAACTGCCACTCCATTCAACCTTGGGAAGGCTTGTTATTTTGTTAAACTTCTATAGTAGCGAGCACACACAGACGGAGGCTCGCTAGCAAATTGCGCACTAATGGGCTCACTAACAAACCAGCCACAGCAGAGATCGTTAATTAAAGATTCCAAATCAACTAACCAGTCTGGCCCACATATTGTGAGTTTGTGTGTGCGGTAGCGCTGCACTATCCTCACTTGCCCTGCAACAGAATGGCTGCATGTCCATTATTGATGATGTCATTAAAATATGCACAAGGACAAAATAGGCAAAGCAGTGGAGGGTTTCGGGTGATAATGCTATGTGTTGTGTGTGTGTGTGTGTGTGTGTGTGTGTGTGTGTGTGTGTGTGTGTGTGTGTGTGTGTGTGTGTGTGTGTGTGTGTGTGTGTGTGTGTGTGTTCGAGGAATATTTGAAACTTTAATAGTAAAAAGTTTGTTCCTGCAGTAACTACTTTGTATTTCCATACAGTGTATATCCATATCAATATTTTTTAACTAATGAAAAAAAATACACATCATATTCATAGTCAGTACATGAATTGACTATGAATGAAGTTTTGTTATTGAATCTTAATATCTTTCCATTTAAGTGTGTGTGTTTTGTGGTGTCAGCCAAGTGCAGTGTGATCTAACAGCAGCTGACAGGCAGGTTTGAGGCCTCTCTCAGGGGTCCTCTGTGTGTGTTTGTGTACGTGTGTCTGTGTGTATGTGTCCTGCTCTAGTGGTGTGTGCTAATTGGAAGCTCAGCGGGACAGGCAGCAGGTCCTCCGTAGTACCCATGTGCACACGTAGAATCACACACAGTGTCTCTCTCTGTCTAACACACACACACACACACACACACACACACACACACACACACACACACACACACACACACACACATAAACACACAGAAAGCTCAACAGCAGTCTGGTCCGTTAGCCTTTCTACATTTAACATGAGTCCAGTCTGCAGCCTCTTCACTTATTCATCCCTCTCCACCTCCTCCTCAGCCACTTCTCGCCTGCACTAACCTGAAACGACAGCTGCACTGTGGCCGATAGAGACCTGCCCGCCTCCTCTGTCTCACTGGACATCAGAAAGAAACACACACACCACCAAGTAGCTGTGCAGGCATTTCTCGAAGGAGAGGAGAGGAGAGGAGAGGAGAGGAGAGGAGAGGAGAGGAGAGGAGAGGAGAGGAGAGGAGAGGAGAAGAGAGGAGAGGAGAGGAGAGAGGAGAGGAGAGGAGAGGAGAGGAGAGGAGAGGAGAGGAGAGGAGAGGAGAGGAGAGGAGAGGAGAAGAGAAGTGAAGTGAAGTGTGTGGGATCAATGGTGTACAAGAGAAGGGGGTGATGTGTGTGGAGGGGAGGTCGATCATGTGCCCAGTGGTGTGTGAATGTGTTATTTACCTGAACAGGCTGGGGACCAAAGAGATGAGACATCTACCTACTGCTGAGAAATCCCACAACACACACACTCACATGCAGACATGAATACGCAGCCATGAACACAATGCATACACATTGAGAGGCAAACACATATACAGTACATCCCCACACGTGAACATACAGTGAAGAAAGAATAAGAAATAAAACACACACAGCTCAGGCCATTCTGTCCAACAACCCCACAGTTCAACACACAAACAGTCTGTGACACAGATCGGACATGTTTGTGAACAGTGTTTGTGTGATGGGCATTAATAATGAATAAAGATAATACATCCCTTTACTCATCCTTAAGGGAACACCTCACTTCACTTGACCTCTGTCAACAGAGGTCACAGAGCAGGGGTCCACATCCCCAAGGCTGGCAGGGTTTCAATGTCTTGCTCAAAGACACTTCAACACATCAGATTCTTGATACTGTATAATAAATAGATTACTACTACACTAGTTACTTCTATTAAAACACATTGTTGCTTTTTTTTCTTTTTTTTTTTTTACAGAAAAATACAGTTGAAATACAATTGAAAGGGATCATTTCAAAGTCCAAATCTTTGTCTGATTCTTTCAGTGTGTCAAATCATGGTCTTGGTTCTGTGTTCTCACATCACCCCATAATGTGTGAGTGTGTGTGTGTGTGTGTGTGTGTGTGTGTGTTTAGCTGGTTGGATGTCAGTTACTTTGCAGCATGTCTGACAGCCAGCATATGATCCTAAAACAGCGTGACAGCTGCCTCCACGCCCCTCTCGCCACCCCCACTCCCCTCCACACACACACACACACACACACACACATAAATACATGGACAGGCACAGCGAATGACAGATTTGCCACCCTGTGACAGACCTGCGACATCCACCTGCAGCCAACACGCCCAGAAGGGTGGAGGATAAGATGGAGGTTGGAGTTACGTGACTTGAGGCTGGATAGGAGACAGATACAGGGATGGACAAGACACCAAAGGGCTCATGGATGGATGGATGGATGGATGGAGGTTAAAGGTTAGGAGGAAATCTAAGTGAGGCTAGGAGGAGAGAAGGGAGAGGAGAGCAGGAGGGGAGGGAGAGGTAGTTGAGTGATGAGAGGATGAGGGAAAGTGGTACAAAGAAAAAAAGAAAGAAAGACAATTTCATGAGTTAAATTGACTGTAAATTGAGCTGCAACACAAAAGATTTCCCTTCATCAATACATAAAAAAAACCAGATTTCTTTTCATGGCCTTTATCATGTCTTAAAAAGTAGTTTCTCCCAAATTGCCTCAGGCCAGTTTTTCTCAGGCATTCGTAGCCATAATCCTCTCCTGTGAGAGAACATATAGACCCTCTAACTCAGGGGTGTCAAACTCATTTTAGTTAAGGGGCCACATACTGCCCACTTTGATCTCAAGTGGGCCAGACTAGTAAAATCATAGCATAATAACGCATACATAACGACAATATTTCTCTATGTTTCAATCATTGGTGATAGTTTTTGGATGAGAAACCCTATTTTAAGGTCTTTCTACAATAAACTAGAAACATAAAGAGCAAAAACTCAGACATCAGCCCACTGTTTATCTGCCTGGGCTCTCCTCTGCAGATTCCCTCGCTTTGTGACGCGTTCGACGTCAAACGCGTCACAAAGCGAGCAGCGAGCGCTTCTGCCTCCGGAGCAGACATCGCATTTACGCTGTTTTTAAAGCAATTACTGGATCGATTAAAAAAAAATTACAAAATGTTTGTACTCATAAACCTCCATATTCTCATAGAAATGCAATTTATGTCTTTCTGTAATTTTCACACTTAGCAAAGTCATCTGGCGGGCCGAGCTGGACCCCCTGGCGGGCCGGATCCGGCCTGCGGGCCGTATGTTTGATACCCCTGCTCTAACTGATGAGGAAGGACATTGGGAATTGGATGCAGTTGAATAGTGGTGCAACTGTGGTGTCCATCATTGAGGTGCCTTCATTGGAGCGCGATGGCGGGCAGCCTCCTCCTCACCGCTCCCTAATGCGACGAGACACGCCTGACATTCCACACCACATAAGAGACAGAGACAGACCTGGACTTCATACATATGTGCTCACACAAACACATGTGAAACACACACACGGGTTCAGGAGGCAGCAAGACAGACAAAAGTGAGAGAGCAAGGTCGAGGCAGATTGCAGATGCTGTGCCCATTAGTTTGCTCTGTATCATTTTGTTGATCTTTACATCTTATTCCTGCGTACAAATTGCATGTCACGGTTGACAGAACCTGTGTTCCCTCTGACGATGACAGGCGTGTTGTTGACATCAGCGCAGCGTTATTCATCTACATACTTGTTTGTTTGTGTCTCGCTGTCCTCTTCCATTCGCTCAATCCTCCGGAGATGGCACGATGACAATTTGTGGAATATAAAACTTGATCGGATTAGATTTCTGGACAGCCATGAGAAATTGGAGTCAACAACAGACTCACACAAAAGGAATATTAACGCTCTGAGAAGGAAAAAATATACAAATTGGTGCTCATTGTGGTCGAACCTGTGTTGGAAATAGTTGAAAGAGGAGATTCGAGCAGAGAAAGGTCTCAAAACAACAAGGTTTATCTTCATGATTGTGTTGAAAACTGTGAAGGTGAGTTTCTCCTCACATGCTGGCAGATTTCACACCAGAAACTCGTTGCAGAACTTGACACACCTGAAAACCCTCCCCAGTAATTTTTCTAACCTGATGCTGCGTTCAAATGGGGTCGTATTTATCGTGTACATGAGAAGAATCCATATTAACGGCCCCCATCACGTGGTATTCCCGATGTCCCGAGTTGTGACGTATTTGCTGACGGTAAAGGCTGTGGAAGTTCAGTTTCCGTTGGACGTTAAGCTAGTAAATTATAATTTTGGTCATGTAGAGTTTCTCTTCGTAATTTAGAAAACAGCTCGCGCCCGTGGAAAAAGTTGATCTTCCCAATGGCCCTCTGTTCCTTTGCATTTCCTGCTTTACATTACCCGCCATGCTGAATTGTTCGCCCTTGTAGCTTCTGGAGGCCGTCCATGTTGCCATTGCCTAGCAACAGTGTTTTTACGACGAAACCATTTGAACAACAAGCATACGACGCACGTTGACTTCCCATGCTGCAACTTCTATACAGTCAGAAACATGAATATGCGTTGAAGAGCTCAATCTGGAGACGTCTGTGGTGCTTTTCTTTTAACAAAGATTAATTTTTAATACACAGAGAACCCCGTGCTGTGCTTGAGGGCAGGCTCACCGTCGGCCTTTTCCCAAAGCAGAGGTGATGTGTCCTGGTCCACTAATGTCAACATGGTAGCCGGGGTCGGAGCACTGTCAAACACACTAACACACAACCTTTTCCAGCTAACACTAACACAGGAAGAGTGTGATTATGGGCATGGCCGAAATGCCAAGCGCTCCCCTGTCCCTTCTCAATATTTCCTCTATTGTGTTGCCTTACTTTGCCTCGGGTAAACATGCGCACATGCAACATAAATGTATCCCATGTTCAGTGTGTTTGTGTGTCTTTGGAATTACATCTTCGGATATTCAATTATAAATTTAACTGATACACTGTTGTGATATTCTACTCGTATTTCTTATGTTTTTTTTTTTTTTACTTTTATTTGCTGGGATTATATAATTATGCAACATTTATTTCACGAGGATGCAAAATGTGGCTCAAGCTTAGGCTTTTCTTGCTGCAGTCGCCCGCTTCAAACTTTCACTTACTTGGACCAGTTTTTTGTTTGCGATAGCTTCGTCGCTTACACATTCTTTCCTCTGCCATCAAACGGTAAACTTTGAAATTAAGTTTCAAAATGAGATAGCATGGGGGACGAGGAAAGCAACATCAGGATATAAAGAAGCTCAGAAGGTGAGTTGGATTGAAATAGTGGACAATAGCCGGTTATAATTGACATTTAACTACCCAGCGTGTCCAAAACTACCATTCTCATCACCTTTCAAAAAAAAGATGTTTAAAAAGCTGACAGCAAGACTGACAGTAAAGATGTGAGAGTGTCAAAAATCATGTACTGGCTCTAAAGTGTGAGATGGATGGAACATTTTTGATGGCAAACACCAAAAGCTGTATTTTTGTCATGCCTCCATGTTGTTATGTTTTGGGGTTGTCTGTCCATCTGTCTGGTACGTTGGCAAAAATGTTCACTTGAACTAATTGGACTTTGGGGGGTCAAAGGTCAAGGTCACTGTGACCTCATGTTATTCCCATTGTCGTGAATGCGGTATCTCAGGAATACCTACAGGGAATTTCTTCAAATTTGTCACAAACATTTACTTGGACTTAAGGATGAACTGATTAGAATCTGATGTTCAAAGGTAAAAGGTCAACTTCATTGAGACAACACAATATTATGCAATAAAAAAAAGAAGTCTTGACATCACTCAACACTGTAATTCAGAAGCACCATATTTTACATTGCCAGACAAATTCTTGGGTGTCCACATTGAAACTGTGCTGATTGTATAGATCTTCTGTGCTGTCAGGTTGAAGATGTGTGTGAAGATGTTTTAGAGTTTGTAGCTTCTTTGCAGCAACATCCATATTTGAAACATCATCTACTTTCATGGCGACAACTTTGTTTTCTAATAGAATAATTTCTATTGGTAAAAATTCTTCCTTCACCTATATTATACGAGTCTGGACAGACATGAATGCAAACTGCAACATGATTGGTTGGTGGAGACACATCCGCCAGCACTATTTGTTCTTATCAATATTCTAACAAACAAGTAGCAAATAAAAAAATGATTTTAGTGGATTTAAAATTTAAAAAAAAAGATCTACCCATATTCCTGCATTGTTTTATGTGTAGAATAGATGTACATGCATATGAATATGTACATGAATATATCCTGAGGTTGATGTCAGGATAGAACAGGGCAGGAACACACAAACACACACTTAATGAACAAACGAGACACTGGAGACAGCACGCAGTGAAGGCATGTCGGTGTTGAAGCGTGAAAGGTTTTCTCTGCTAATATGGATATAATGATGTGACCATGACCATATCAACGTCAGAGTGTGTGAGTGTGTGCTGCCCGAACTGTTGCGTTGTTGATCTGCTAAACAATTCCTCGTGATTCACACCTCATGAAAGGGAGAGTCAAAGATAGATGGAGGTAACAAGAGATACATGGAGGTTGATGAACAAGAGGAGACAACGACTGTGTGTTGTTTTGACTGTGCTGAGGGAAGTGAACCCGACAGTGAGTTGGCCTACATTCATGTAGCTTCATGTGTGAAAGGAAACGGAGAGACAGCCCTGTGTCTATCTAATTATTCATCCACAGAGGGAGAGGATATGTTTTGTTGTTAGGTGTGTTTGTGAGTGTGCATATGCTGTAGATGCTCATCATGATGCATAATCTATATCAGTGATTCCAAACTCGGGGTAGTTCCACCCAATGGGGTGAAGGGGTGCGGAGGCTTGTTGAAAGATTTTGCCTCTGCCTTCCCAGGTGGTTGTAAAAATACAATTGACCAAATCGACATAAACATTTGATCAGTTGCATAAAACATTATTTCTTTATAAAATTATTGATGATAAATAACAAAGAAATCCATTGGGTCGTGTCAATGAAGGGGTACTCGAGTTCAACGAGGCCAGACAGAAAAGACTGAGAACCAGTGATCTCCACTGTGTTTGCATGTGTTTGCGAATCAGGGTTGGGATGATACAATGTCACACTCCTTTTTTTCAAGGTGACATACTTGATAACATTTTCACTTTCAGACTCTAAAAGCGGTATTAATCTCCATCAGATGTCCCAAAAGACACACACTCAAACGCACACACGAACACACCACATATCGCAGCACGGTTGTCTCTGGCATTTCAGTGATTTGGAGCGTCATCCCTGGTTGCCAGTAGCGTGAAGCTGTGATCTTCACATATATGACACCTCAGCTCAACAAGGTCCACACAAACACAGAAGAAGACACACTCTCACACACACACACACACACACACACACACACACACACACACTGAAAGGATGTCCTGGCTCTGTCTCTCCTGCCGTCACATTCTCACTTCCTGATTTAGACAGACAGAGACCAATCCTCTGGGACACAGACACACTTCTCTCTTTCGCTCCCTCGCTCCACTTTTCCCCCTTTTCCCTCTTTTCTTGATCCGCTGCTCCCTCTCGTGGGGATGGAGGCGGGCGGGGCTGGAGGTTGGACGGACGGGGGGCGGGTGATACACCGATACACAGGCAGTCTCAGGTTTGCTCCTGCGGGAATGGAGTGATGGAGAAGGAGAGAGAGAAGGGGGAGTGGAGGGAGAAGCAGGAAAGTCTCTCAGAGGCTTTTTCTCAAGTCATGAGAAGACAGAAACACATCCGGCTTATTACTGCACACACAAAGAGAGAAAACAGGAAAGTGATATGTTGATATTGTTTCATATTCTGTATCATCTTATTCCAACAATCAATCAAACCCACAGTCATTGCAGCATGAGCTTGTGATGACTGTTGCTTGTTAAGGGGGTTAAATGTCCACTTGCTTTCTGACGTGGACAGTGATGTCGCGAGCACTATTCCTCACAGCTTTTTACTTTTTACTCAACCTGCTATTGTGAAAACTCTACAAGCCCATTAAACAACATCCTCTCTGTTGTATGCTATATACAATAGTGTAGAGACTGTAAGATACTAAAGTTTCTCAATCATTTTGGTATTTTTTTTTTCTTTTTTTTTTACTGGTAGATGTCCTCTTTTCTGAGTAAAAATTGATGACGTGTACTTTAAAAATGAAATCAATACAGAAAATCTTTATTCATTTAACTTTTTTCTTTTTAGCATGGAAAGCCTCATTTATAAAACATCTCTTCTAGAAAAGTGCGCTGGCTAAGTTAACACGACAAACAGCAGCTGGCAGACAAACAACACATTACAGATGATAAAAATATGCCAAAAAACACATTTGTGATTATAAAATTTTAAATATAATTTATTATACAATCAAATGATTGATTCTATCCTAAAAACCCTCATACTAAAACAATGGGATCAGTCTGAAAGCTTATAGTGAGACCAACACATTAGAATTTTGAACATGCAAACATCAACAGTCAGTATTGAGACCAGGCTGTTTTTGTAGCAATGACCTGAATTCAGTTAGAGATCAAAGTTCCCATTTTTTAAATTTAATTTAAACTGTGTTTTTCACCCTTATAGACTCATAATTTGTTTTTTTAGACAAAAAGGGGTGTAGGGAGTGAGAAAATAGACATTGGAGAAGTAGAAAAGTGCAAAATAACAGTCTACATAAAATCACTGGTGTAAATAAAACAGATAGTACATGAAATGACTGGTGTAACTGGCTGCAGTGATATGTTGGAACCTCTATGTGGGTCGAGACAGACAGAAAGTGGACTTCTGGAGTGGTGTAAGGTTTCTTTTTCCTTCTCCCAGCTTGTTTGTACTGTCACTGCTGTCAACAGCCGCTTTAGGTCACTGAGAGGCTACCGCTCCTTCTACCTGTGTTTTAGCACATCACACGCCGCACTGCACTCAGCACAAACACACACACACACACACACACACACGCACACACACACACACACACACACACACACACACACACACACACACACACACAAACACACATACACACACACACACACTCTCGGAGGGAAGAGTCCACTGGTGGAGGCAGATCGAGGAGCTGTACAGGAAACAGGGATTTGTTTATGTGGATTGAGTGACCTCGCAAAGGTGGTCAAGTAAAGGAAGGAAGGCAGGACGTGGGCGAGAAGAGGAAGAAGAAGAGGATGAGGTCAGTGGAGGCACGGTAACGCCTCTTTGTGAGGAAGTAAAAATGATTGGTAAATAATGGATCCTGGAGATGAATTATTGAAGGAGTACATTGATGCTTTCATGCTAGGGGAGCTGAGTATACATTCTGGGGTTTCATTCATGAAAACATGCATGTAGGGGATGAAAGAAGATGAAAGGAGGAGGAGAGGGTGAGGGGGAAAGAGCATGTTGTTGCTATGTCAGGTCTTAGTTCGTCTACTCTCTCTGACTCCCTCACAGACATTGCATTTTTAGGCCACATTCATTTTTGAGCAGTTTTCTCAATCGAAATGAGGCAGAACTGCACTCAACAAATATGGTGTATATACTATAGTCTTCCTGTCAAAGGAAATGAGCTTTCATGTGCCGTATGGTGCTCGATTTGACTTGTTTCAGTAAAACATGCAACTTCAAAAACCTTAGATCACCTCAGTTTAAATGTGCCCATTTCTTAATTTGTCCATTTTTCAAATCTAATTTTCAACAGTTTTGAATCTGTTGTATTTGTATTTCACTCTTTTGTAATTGTTGACAGAGAATTTTTACTATCCTTCTCTTTAGACCTGTTTTTTTTAGTTGTTTTTTTTTATCTAGGGTTATTGTTCTCATTTTATATTTATCTGTTTTCCTGTATGTGCTGCTGCAAGCAGCCACGACACTCCAGTAAAAAAATATTTGTATCATTAAGGAGCACTTTTAAATAAGTTATATAAATATGCATCTTATTTTTTGCTTTTTTGTATTATTTAAAACAGCAGGTCATATTTTGTATTATGTTACCCTGGAAAAGTCAACATTCATTTCCTCATGTTGCTCAGAACACTGTTGCACTTTATTGACATTTAAGGAGAAAGAAAAAGTTGGAATTTATGTCGAAAAGTCAGTCAGTCAAACTGACACACTGGCTTCCAGCTGCTCACATAGAAACTGGACATTAAACACAGGCAGGACTCTCCACCCCCATCGCACACACACACACACACACACACACACACACACACACACACACACACACACACACTCCCTTTTGGGTGCCCTATAATGCCAAATCCTTTTGAGCTGACAGGTGACAGAACAGACCACATCAACAAAGGTCTACTCTCTTTTACTGGACACACACACATACACACACACACACACACACACACACACACACACACACACACACACACACACACACACACACACACACCCCGCTGCTATACAGTAGACAGCTCTAGACATGCCAGGGCTGGACATGCCCAAAAGGCAGAGCCTGTTCGCTGTCACCTATCAGCTGGTGGCAGACAGCGGGATGTGAGTGTGTTTGTGTGTGTGTGTGTGTGTGTGTGTGTACTTGTACATCTGTGTTTGTGAGGACAGTTTTGAGATGTAGACCTTGGGAGTGGGGACATTTTGGGCTGGCATTTAGATGTCGTGGTTGTGAGGTTAAAGATAGAAGTGTGCTTCCTCAATTCCCCTTCAAATTCGGGACATTTTAGCTTCTCGTTGGACTGTCCTCGTGTCCTACTTATTTCCCATCTGCTGTGGTCCAACTTCGTCCAACTGTTACATGTCATATGTTCCCTGTATCTCTTACCATTTCTTCTCTATATTATACCGATAAATGCCAAATAAATTATTTTTCAAATGGTCTCAGGAAGAGATTGTGCAGAGAGGACAAAAACCTATCGGGAGCCTTCCTAACATGGATGAGACTCTGCATTACGCATCACCAGTGTAACAGTCAATAAGCTCATGGACCTTGTGTTGGGGTACTGACATGTCACAGGACATACCAGCAAAGAAGAAGAGATACAAGAGAAGGCAGCTGCCTACCCAGGACTTCTGGCACGGCAGCCAGGGGCGGGGCCAAGACAGCATGGCACACGTCGTCCTCAGACACCCCTTCTCCTCCTTCTTTCCCCGAAGGCTCTGACAGGCGGCACGAGAACCCCTCGACCCAGTGAGGGGTGGACAGCCATGTGACAACTCCCCACCTGCATGACCTTTACCATGCTTGACCCCCGGCAGGAGACAATCACCTCATTGCAAACAGCCCTGCGGGAGATGTAGACACACAACTCGGTCAGAAAGACGCACAAACACACAGACATGCATAATGCGCACACAGATTAAGTTGGATGGAGGGACTGTTTGTCTGTTGGACTGTTACATGTCTACAAGCTTGTGGTAAGTCACGCAAATCTGTCTGGATGTTGGGTTTTGAACAACTTGTTTTCATTATAGCAGCAGTTTGTTCAGTTATTTGTGAAGAAGCTCACTTTTAACATCATCTTAATTTAGACTGTGCAGTCCCTTCTGCTCGTATGTTTGTTCAGCCTGTGGGTTCACATAGTGAACATTTTCAGTGTATTGGTCAGGGAGCATTTAACCAGTTTCAAGGTTTCTGAATACACTGTAAAAAAGAAACCGAAAGAATCTACTTAATAAAAGCGATGTAACAATTTGCACTCAGTTTGTTTGGGTAAATTTCACCCCGTTTTGAGTAAAACGTACCTACATGTAACAGCTATGACACACTAAAAGAAATTAGGTAAAGTCTACCCAATATCTCAATATATTCCACAACTAATTACTTAAAAAAAGGGAGTAATATAAACTCTTAATTTAATATTAATTATTAGACAATATAACATTATATATATTCCACCCCCCCCCCCCCCACACACAGGCCAGTTCACAACACTTGTCTAATCTAATATCATCCAATAATACAGTGCTGACTTAAATTCTGCCTTTACAAAGATAATAATGTTCCACTTTGTTTTACACTGTCAGACAGGTATTAATTTAATTAAATGTTTATTATCGAGGTCGTAGTTTGCAGCGGTATTGAACTGGACTGCATAATATTTAGGTTTTATATATAATATTTTAGCCTCCCCAACTTACATTCATGAGAGGAGCAGAATATTAGAAACACCTTTCAATATATTGTACTCCAGTACAAAAGTATAATATCTTGCAGTGTACGTCATATCTAGTTTGCAAACTTAACTCCACGTGTAACACAGAAACACGCTGAATCTAAACCACTGAATAAGAAAACATTTGAATTCACCATATGATACACAGAGACATGTTAAACAGGAGTCTCACCAGCAGCTCCACAGTCCCGCCGATCACGTGAGGCTTGGCGCTTGAATGCTGACGCATGCGCACGTTGCAGTGCTAATATCTCAGGGTACATTTTATCTTTTTTTTTTTTTTTTATGCAGCAGTTTTTACTACTAACAAATAGGCAGTGAAGGTGGAATTTACTCATTATTATATATTTCACTTGCAGACAAATATAATGGGGGTACAATTTTAATGATTTGCATGGATAATAACTACTACCCTCCAAAATCACGTTTTACAGTGTCGATAACTATTATTGTTATTATTATTATTATTATTATTATCATCATCGATATTATCAGAACTAGTATGAGCAATTACGCTTATAGAAAATAATTGCGGCGTTGCGTCGATGCTACGTCATCAACAGGCGACACGGCGGCTTGACTGGGAAAACAAACGTGGAAATTTCAGCGCAAATGCTGTGAAGTAAGTACAGTTTGTTCTGTAAAGAAACCTTGTTGTGTCGATGTTGTGCGTTTTAGCAAAGCTATTTTTGCTATTACATCCTACTTACACGTTGTTGTTGTTGTTTTTTTCTTGTTTCATCTCTTAGGTCGCTTTTTTTTTTTTTTTTTTTTTTTTGGACCTCAAGCTTTGTTCTGGTTTATCACAACATCGTGTTTCGGTTCAGTTCGACCGCAAATGAATCCGTTAATCAGACGCAGACTTCCTCCGTCTGTCAGGAGTCTTCTGACGGACATCGGTCCAAAGGAGGAGTGGACTGACACCGAGCCCGAACCACTGACCAGAGATGGGATTCTGCTCCCGTCCAGAGGAGCTGCGTCTGGACAAGAGGACTTTCTCACGCCAGCTAAGACCCAAGAGGAGGAGGAGGAGGAGGAGGATGGGAGTACCACCAGGAGTACAGTCTGCATGTTGTGTAAATGTAAACCCTCCTGCTACACCTGCCCGCGGTGTAACCTCCGTTATTGTGGCTTGGCTTGCTACCAGAGCCCAGATCACTCGGTGTGCTCCGAGGAGTTTTACAAGGAGTCTGTTCTGCGGGAGTTGAAGGAAATGGGGAAGACAGAGTCTGAGGGCAAAAAGAAAATGCAGGAGATTCTTGTGGGACTCAGAGAAAAGGCAGAAAAGACACGCGGCGGGATGGAAAGTTTGTTAAAAGAAGCGGGGATTGTGTGTGATGACGTGGATGAAGGAGAGGCAACGGAGAAAGTGCGGGTTGTGGAGCTCCTGTCCAGGTTAGCAGAGCTTCAGCAGTCCGGAGAAGCGAGTACGCCAGAGATTGAGGCCATTTTGGAAAAACTTGAAGAGATTGGAGGAGGGGAGCTGCCGCCTGAAGACACCGGTGAGGATGCTGAAATGGCCGACGGGGACTTGGCTGATCGTCTCACGGAGCTGGATATTGGCAAACTCTCAGAAGAGGAGCTGTGGGAACTTCTCAATGGCAAAGAGAAAGAGGTGTTTATGGGTCTGATGAAGGGGGGAGCTCTTGGCGGGTTCGTGCCCCTGTGGAAGCCGTGGTGGGAGGAGCATGAGGAAGGAGGGAGAGCACTGGTGGAGGTGCTCGAGGAAGAAGTGAGCCGACGAGAGAGGGAAACTTCAACGGCTGCAGGTGAGCAGGATGTTGATAATGGAGTCAAATCGTCACGAGAAGTGGTGGAGAAACACGGCACACCAGCCACAAAGGGGAAAAACGGCAAAAGAGGAAACCGAAAGGAAACAAACAAGGGAAAAGAAAGATCAGCACTCCAAAGGGTTCCACCAGTTTCTGCGAAAATTCCAAAGTTAAGTTCCTTATGTGCAAATCCATCTCCTCTAGTGTGCTATGGTTTAGTCAATGCACTTTTTGGCTACACCTTTACCGTACGTCTGTTTAACGGGGACACGGATTCCCTGATGTTTGAGATCTGTGACATGGTACTTGCTCTGTCTGAGGCGCTGAACTCAAGCAGGGTGTTCAACTCCGTCCAAGAGGCCCTGGACTCTGGGGAAACTCTCATTTTGGGTGGAGGTTACCTCGACAAGGAGGATCCCCTTGCCCCGGCCAGGGCCGTGGAAGCTGTGGCTCACATCGTGACCGGCAGAGACCGAGAGGATGCGACAGGATACTGTCTGGCAGCCTTGAGTCAGCTGCGCTCAGTGCTCTCCAAAACCCGATCTGCCCTGTCTAAAGACGGAGAGGAGGGCGCAAGGAGACAGAAGTACTTCCTGGCAAGCAAGAAGTGTGAATTCTTTCAAGCCTGGGTGCTGGATGATGCAAACCAGATTCGTAGACTGGCTGTAGAGTTGTGGAGTGAACACAGTAAAAGAGAGAGTGTAAGAAACAGCATGCAGAAAGCAAAAACTGTGGTTGAGGAGAAACTTAAGAAAGCGAAGAGGAGAGGGGATAGTAAGTTGATTGAAGAGCTGATCTAATTAAGTCTCTCTCTTAAGCATATTGATGTTTGTAAAAGTTCTTAATATAATAAATGAAATAATAACCTAAGTTTTGGTCTGTTATTGTGAAATTCAACCATTAAAAGGTCATTACTCGTCACTTTTTTAATGTTCAGATATCGTGGTAAAGATTATTTGAGAAATATGAATACAGTTCAATATTATTATCACTCGGCATGACATAGCTGCCACAACAGAATGTATTTCATTTAAGGACTTACTGCATTACATATTGTAACTATAAAAAGTCTAACAAACATAAAGAACCATTGTTAGATTATGACAAGCAAGAAGAGTTGATGAGATGTACATTAATTAGCAGACAAATACCAATGGAGTATTTTCTAATGCAGGTAATGGTTGAGTCTGGTAATCTGTCATAAACATTCAAGGTGCGAGTTATCATTAGTGAAATCCGGTTAAATTCGATGTGTTATTAATTTTGCCCATATTTTTTTTTTTGGGCATTCGTTTCAGATTGTTTTCATTTCAACATCTGGATAAAGTTTGATTGGTAGAAGCCGTGTAAGTCAGAGACAGTTTTTCAATCTGGCAATTCTGCATAACAATTCGACAGAATATGGTAAGAATATAGCTTGAATAAAATAACTCGATATCTACTTTTAACCACATTTCATGGGCTTCCTGACCTTTTATATGAAGCTACCATTTCCAAGGTCATCTATAAAGGTCATGTGTAAAGTATTGCATTTATTTTTATATTGTCATCTCAACACGTTTAAAACTTAAATGAATTATTTTTTCACTTTAGGCAATATTCATCAGTGACCAGGAAAGCAATAGACAATTCAGTTTAAAAAAAAAAAAAAAAAAAATCCACATCTCGCATTGGCGCTCTCGCGATGCTTTCTTTCACGAGTCACGTGGTGCAAACGTTCTTTTCACGCTGCAACAGGAAAAACATGGCTGCGCTCTTGAGATCAGCCCGGTTACTTAAGTTTTCGCCTTCGGGTTTGCTCCAGATCACCGGGACCAAAAGAAATGGACCACCGCTCGGTCGGCTGTACAGCGGAGCTATCGGCGGCAGAAGGACCGGAGTTCGTTCCCACCAGATCTGCCCTGTTTCCCAACATGCGTCCAGGTAGCTGCCAGTAGGGCAGATCAATGACAACCAAAGGCACACGTGTGTTGATATGAGCTGTAATATTTCACGTGTTAACAAACGTGGCATCGTGTTATAATACATCGCTAACAACGTATGACGTCAGCTGCTCAGTTAATGTTCAGTAAAACATGGCTCCCGGTTTATGCAAGGTGGTGGTGATGATGCGACGTTGCGCAACAGAGTCATCCTCACAGTCCGTTTGACTCAAAATGAGGACAAGTACAGTGACTGAGGTCGTGTCGACGCTGTAACTGTTTTTAAATCACCCTGCACGTCTTATGAGCTCAATTACAAACTAGGCGCGTCATTATGAGGCCGGCTTACATCATCATCACGCTGCAGGCAGTTTTGATGCAAAGTTGAAACTGTCGATGACATTTAACTTCCCTTGAAGGTCACAGCTTTCCAAAAACTACAAACAGCCTTTTAGCAGGCGGTGCATACAGATGTTAACATCTGTGTTACTGTTTTTGTCAACACGTGTGTTGTTGTGCATCATCAGAAATTATGGATATAATGACTATATGGGTGAAAGCAAAGAATAGATCATCATATTACGTTAATGTCGCCTTTAAAACAAGGAGAAGTCAACACTTCACATCGCAATCATATCACGATACTTCCAAAGCAACATATCTTCTCCCACGTGAACCCAACGGAACAATTGTGTTCCTCTTGACTGTTTTTTCTTCCCCCCCCTCCGTCATACCTCCTTCCTCCTTTCTAAATCATCATCCATCCATTTATTTCTCCCTCTCCTCTACCGTCTGTAATCCTCCACAGTCGTCTGTGGCCGTACGCGCCGGGCTGTGTGCGTAACTACGTCGTGGCTACAGAGCAGAAGGACGAAGGCAATTTGTCGGTGCGGTCCAAACAGATGCAGCAGTTTGACTGGGCCCTCAACAAGCTGGACTTCTCTGTGAGGAGGACGGGCCGCGTCACTAAGACGCTGCTGCTCCGCATCTTCCACGACGTCTCCAGGACAGGTAGGCGCAGGCACAACAGCAACAACCGGGGAGGGTCACCGGAGGTCGCGAAAAATGCGTTTAACTCGGATGTCGACGTTGATCAAATAACCAAACTGGGAGCATCAGGTCTCTCCTCCTGCTCCGTGCTCGTCACGATGCTGCCACAGTCTCATTCTTCTTTTTTCAAAAGACTTTGTTGGTTTGGTTTTCCCTTCTTTAATTTTGTTCTACATACGTCCACGTCATCGATTCCCGTGTGCCTGCAGGTTATCCCAGCGGGAACCAGGCCTTGTTGCTGCTGCGTAGCTGTGGAGCCCTGCTGCCTGAGTTGCCTCAGGAGGAACGCACCCAGCTGGCACACCGTGTGTGGGAGAAGCTGCAGGAGCTCGGTAAGCAACGACCTCCTGTCTCACTGTTCGCCGCTGCTGAAAGTGAGTTAGTTTAAAATGTTTCAACTGTTAGAGGAGATGTTGGTTTCTTTTAGTAGACTGGGACTGAACTGGACAAAGCTACATTAGAAAGTTAGCATCATCGTAGATTTGATCGTACGATACATACAGGAGGGTTTTGTAAATCAGTAGTTATAGTTTCGTAGTGGAATCCCTGATATGTTGTGGGTGTTATGTTGACTGCAGATTGTCCTCCTCAGGTGCACAGTATGATGTCAGCCACTACAACGCCTTGCTGAAGGTTTACCTGCAGAATGAGTTCAAGTTCTCCCCCACCGACTTCCTGGCGAAGATGGAAGCAGCTAACGTCCAGCCCAACAGAGTGAGTGCTGCAGTTTAAGGAACAGGGATTCATTCTTCTCATTACTCTTGAAACATTAGTATCATATCTGCCAGAACTCCAAATTTTAAACATTTTATAAACACTTGGTGGTTTCAAGCCCTGATTTTTTTTTTTTTTGAACAGGTTACCTACCAGAGACTCATCGCGGCCTACTGCTTCAATGGAGATATTGAGGGAGCCAGGTGAGTAAAGTTTCTGCTGCTATATCTGCCGTTATATCTGAATAAAGGCAAAAATGACCCAAAAATTATAACTAACTGTTTCACTTTCTTATACCTGTCATGGTTTATTGTTCTATTCTGTGTTGTCTTTATTTAACATTTTTACTAATTACTCTGTTCAGTTTACGGTCACTGAAAAATGCCTCAAGTGATGTTAATACTATTATGATCTGTTAATATAACTTTGTGTTGCCTTATGTTCATTATAACTTTCCTCTCTGCTTTCTCAGCACCATACTGGGCTTCATGAAGACCAAAGATTTGCCCATCACTGAAGCGGTGTTCAGCTCGCTGGTGACAGGCCATGCTCGTGCAGGGTCCGTGTCACTGCCTCTCTTCTTTGGATTTACTGTATTTAACAGCACGTAATAAGTGTTTGTGTTGAAAAAAAAATTTGAATTTGAAATAAGCTGTCTTCTCTGTCACTGTGCAGCGACATCGAGAGTGCTGAGAACATCCTGCCTATGATGCGGGCAGCAGGAATTGAACCGAGTCCTGACACCTATGTGTCCTTGCTGAGTGCGTATGCTGAGAAGGGAGACATGGAACGTTTGAAGCAGGTGTGTATGTTCATTCTCCGTTATATGCATGTACATTTTTGTCCTCCTTCCTCAACACAGGTAGCCTCCCCCTCTATTTTCGCTTCCATGTCATCCTCATATGTGAATCCTTTTCAGACTCTGGAGGTAGCAGACAGTGCTGACTGCAGTCTGATGGACCGGGACGTGATGCAGGTCATCTTCACTCTGGCCAAGGCCGGACACCAGCAGCACGTCCCAGAGATGATTGAACGCTTGAGGCATGAGAGGGGTTATGTTCCAGGTACATGCACACACATATCATGTTTTTTTTTTTCCACAGCTTTAGTCTTCAGCAGTTACATCAGTCAAAAAATACCGTTCTTCCAATTAAGTCTGATGCTTGCTAACCCTGAAAGATGGTCAAAGGTTTTCTTGCAACTGGAAGCTGTTATACAAATCCTGATTTCATTGCTAAGATTTTTTACTTTGCCACAATTTTCCTCATCACATGGGAATAATGAACAGTCCTGCTTGAAGGTTTTTAGAATATTCTATATTTTTGCATAAAAATGATCTAAAACATCATCCAATTTTCATGTCCTAAAAGCAGATAAAAAAGAGCCCAAACAATTGAGACAAAAATTGTCATTTATTTATTTATGTATTTATTTTAAGTCAGGATTCACTATTCAGTAAATGATAGCAAGCCATCTTGGTCCAGATGCTCTCAAACATGATGCTACCGCCACCATGTTTCATAGAAGTACTGGAATGCAGTGTTTTCCTTTCTCCTAATATAACGCTTCTCATTTGGTCTCATCTGCCCACAAAACCTATTTCCGATAGTCTTCTATATAATATGTAACTTTATACGTTATTACGTCATATTTGTTTATTATTCATAAAAAATAAACATGCTAAAAAAAAAACGATGGCCAGTCCACTAAACTCCTAATTAAATAGCTACATGAACTTTACTTCACTATGAGGCTGAGCAGCATCTATATGTGTTGTTCTTCTAGATGCCATGAACTTGTGTCTGAGCCTGATCACTCAGGGCCAGGAGGACACGGCCTTTAACATCCTGAAGACGTTCCCCATGCAGCATAGCGAAAACTTCAACGACACCGCCGCCAACGTGGGCAACTTCTTCCTCCGACACTGCATCAGCATGAACACGGTGCGTAGAGTCTCGTCATGGAAACACTGACGCAGGATCACAAAATTATTTCTAAGAGTTGGAATTCCTTTTTCACAGTCAGACGCGATGTATATTGGATGTTCGTTTTGAAATGTAATTCTTGATTCCTTCATGTGCTTCATAGTCGCTGGAGAAGATCGCCTACTACTGCAAAGAGCTCCAGGAGTCAAACTTGCACGCATCACCATTCAGCTTCACTCTGTTCTGTGCCCTGGAGGCCAAGAAGACCGGTACAGCGCATGCTTTCATTTACTTCCATTTTGACAGACCTTCGTATCCACCTGCACACAGATGTGTGTTCATTTGCTAGACACACTTATCTATTTGCATTTGGATTGAGATTTTAATATGAAGGCTTTGACAGATGTTGCCAGTTTAATTAAGTCACTGCAGTGATGAAAAACTGGAAAAGTCACTCAATTATAATTATCTTGGTGTGTTTGTTTTTTGCAGGAACATCTTTAGAGCTGATGAAGTTACTTAAGGAGCAGAACTTACCCGTAAGGAGTCACTACTTCTGGCCCCTCCTCACTCAGGCCTTGAAAGAAAACAACACAACAGGTATAAACACACACACACATTCGTACTTCAACCTCTAGCACGTTAGCACATTTTACGACATTGCACAACCCACTGGCTCTTCCGTTAATCTTAAATATCAAAAACGAAATGCCTTAAACTTGATCTAATTCTAACCATAATTGCAAAATCAAGACTTAACATTCAAACAGCCCTTGTAGGGTATTTTCAGAAAGGGAGGATGATCTCACTTAAACAAAAGGTCTAATAGATACACACACAAGACTTTTTAATGTGTATCTAGCAGTAATGTGCTGATTTTTTTTGTTTTTGTTTTTTACCTTGATTTGGCAGTTTGAGCACAAGGATAAGATATTTAAATAAACGGCTATAGATGGAGAAACAAAACCAAACCTTATTGTTTTACTGTTCAGGAATGAATCAATGACTTCTTGTATACTTGTACTCTGTGCTTACGCCACTTGGAAGGCAATAAGCTTGAGAGAGTCCTGTAGATGTTGAAACTAGATATGCTAATTTGTTGTGAGAAGGTCGTAAACAACCCCATGTGTATGTGAGAACCTAATGGTTGCTATGGAGTCCCAAGAGAGCAGAAAAACATGCCTACCAGCTGTTTGTGCATCCAATCTGAAATGGAGCGAGATATAATTTTTTTGGGGGGGTGAGCATGATATTAGCAATTTTTGAACATGTGCATTTTTTTTTATTTTTTTTATTTTTTTTTTGGTGGTGTAGAGGGGATTATGACTTCCTCTGTACCAGAAAGAGCTTTTAAAGGAGAGTTTCCCCTCAAATATTAATGACCTACAGAGTGGTCCAACTGGGACAGATTTCACTGGGCTGGTGCCGTGAAGGGCAACGAGGTCTGATCCCTGCGTGAGAGAGTTAGAGCGAGAGGAGATGAAACAAACACACGCATAAAACACTTACTCACAAACACACACACACGCGCGCGCGCGCGCACACACACACACACACACACACACACACACACACACACACACACACACACACACACACACACACACACACACACACACACTGGCCTCTCTGGAGAGATCTTGGAATAGATCGCAAAATTTAGAAGACGTCCCAACTTCTCATGTGCTCCGGACCAAAAAGACACTTTGACTTTCAGAAAGTGTGCTCGGACATGAATGTCATATTTTCTTATTCCTTTTTCTGATCTCTAAACCAGCTCAACTTTTAGCCTCCTGGTTGCATGTCTGCAGTAATCACGTTTTTCTTATTATTAAATGGAGGCCCAATTGTTTGCAATAATCTTTCATTCAAAAGAAAGTAATTGGATTTGATGTGCCTCTGTCATCTTAATTATAAATTTCTAACAGGAGAACTCTTATTTCAGCATTTCCTGCTGACTCTGCATCAACGGTGCATCGTGTGTGTGTGTGTGATTGATTTGGTGACATTTGCCCTATTGTTAAGGACATTGGGGAGGTTCAGTAGTTAGAAAAATTACTCAGAGGCTGTATTCAAAATCAAACACATCGGACATTTATTCTTGCAAGAAGGAGCAAATACATGTACACTCAAAGAAAGGTGTCCAGCATTGCTCGAAGTCTCTTCTCCGTAGTTCAGCTTTTATACAGTGTGACAAACAGTTGACAGTCATCCCCACTTCCTCTGTATATCTGATTTTGTAGATAGTACTGAGTGAGGTCGTAGGTCACAAGATAAAGGTACAGAGACGTTGTAACTGAGACTATAGAACCATGTTGTGCAACAGATAGACCCAATATTTGACAAGTAGGATGAGTTCATTATTTTTCAATCAAGTAGCCTTAAGCATCTCTCTCGCACATGCATAACCACATACATGGATGCTCTCACAGGCCTGAGGCTGACGAGGGGGGTCAGAGGTCATTTTGCTTCTATGGCTTTTTTCAAATCTTTTGTCAAAATGAACTCATTTCTGAGTTGATATATTCTTAAATCCCTCGCTCCAGTTATTGTAAAAGGTTGTGTTCAATCCATGTCATCAAACATGGGGCCGGTCTGTGTAGAACTCCTTTGCACCACAATGGATGATCACGGCTTCATCTGTATATTGTTCTGTATTTATCAGTGGTTGTTGTCTGCATCAAACTGTGACAAGTCTTTTCGGAGACAAGATAATAGAAACTGGCACAAGCTGAACCGGTATAACAAGACATGTAATTTTGTTTCTTTAAAACAATTAACACTATTATGGAGCAAGTGTGGTACCTGAAAGTTGCATGCAGCTGCACACTTTCCTAGTACCTATCTCTTCCAGTGTTCCTGAGGCACCGATGTGATAATCTGTAGGGAAGTTACACAAAATGAAACCGATTCTTTCAAGAATGTGACAGGTGCCGGAATAATTGCAAGAACAATTTTTGAAATCGGTAGTTTGTGTCAGAGCAGGATTGACAGATCATTTCATTTTTGAGTTGTTGTTGTTGGTGTCCTTTAAGCCGTTGTCTTTGCTCAACTAGATGAAGCTTTTGACAGGCATAATTTCTGTGTTGAATCTGCCTTCGGTCAAATGCGGCTCAGCCCTTTTTTCGCCGAGCTTGTTACTTTCATCGGACACTCGTCTGACACTCAGTGGAAAACTGGTATTGATGTCGGGAGGTTTTTCTTCTCCATTTGCCTCTTAAGACAATTTAATGGCTCAGCAGATGCAGTTTATGGGAATATTTCTGCCTCTAAATTCGGCCTCTGGTGAAGGAAATAGTTATTTTCTTTCTTTTGTTTCTGCTCGCGATGAGCTCGTGGGGGGGAAATCATCTCGGTGACAGATAGCCGGCATTTGGAGGCTTGTCAGGATTCACAACTCATTAGCGAACGTACGCTGTCAAATGTGTTCAGCAGCGGCTTGGTTTTTAAGTGCTTTATTTATGCTGAGCTCTGGGTCTCTCTTTGGGTTTTTTTAGAGCGATTAATAAATGATGTTTTTTCCTTCTGTCAGCCAATTGACAGCATTTGAACTGGCAGGGAGGAGAAACTGGTTAGACCAGTGCGGCAACGGTGCAGATTGAATTCTTCGCGTGGTCGAGACCGATTCTCAGTTTGAACGGTGAGAGACGTCTCGGCGCCTGGCTGAGAAGAAGACGACTAGACATGAGTTTAAACATGCACAACCACACACACACATATGCACATAAATTCTCTAACCGCACAGTCTCAAAGCTGCACAAACACGTCAAACAGCATCCATTTAGGTATCACAGCGCAGAAAGTAGGAAGGATGGACGGAAGGAAGGTGGAGAAACTTCTCTCTCACTCACACTCGCTTGTTTCCGATGGTGTTAGCCTTAACCCTCATGAATGATGCAGCCTCTCTTCTTTTTTTTTTTTTCTTTCTTCCTTCCGCCTCCCTCTCTCTCTATGCTGGTCTCACACTCATTGGCTGCAGGAGGTGTGTGTGTGGGGGCGCGGGAAAGGGGGGGGGGTGGCAGTGCAGGTGATGTGACTGATGCAGAGTGACTTGATTTCATGTAAATGCAAGCGCTCTGAGGGAATTCACTTTGGATTACGCGCCCCACTGTGCACGGCCCATGAAATATTAAGCGCTGTGTCACTTTTTGTCCACAGGTGTCACTAGCGGGCAGAGAGGCCGGAGCCGTGGAATTGGAGGGCAGGGATGGGGGGGGAGGGGGAAGGAGGGATGGGGAAAAAAAGGAAAGGGAGGAGGGGGGAAAAGAAAAAAAAAATCCCTTTACATTTTGATGAGGTGTGGATTTGGCGGGTTTAGCGAAAGCATATGCTCGGCCGTACTTGGCCACCTGCCGCCAGCTAGTCGATGCTTGTCAGTCCTGGCGACACGCCGCGGTCTTATCACTTCTGACATGGCGGAGCAAGAGGAAGAAGAACAGGGAGGGAGGGGAAACTGCAGAGGAAGAAAGTGTTTCTTGGCCTTGTGTGTTTTGGGCGATGAGAGAGATGTAAAGGCTCCCTTGTCTGGTCTGCTTTCCTTCCTGGCTGCCCTCCTCCTCCTCCTCCTCCTCCTCGTCCTCCTTACCTGACTCTCTTTATGTGCCCTCATCTTCAACCCTTTCACTCATTCTTTAATGCAGCGCTATCTGTCAAATAGAGTGGGCTGCATTTAAGAAGCACAGCAAAGGCCAGCTGTAAGTCCGTCCACCTTGAACTTTATCCTGAGTTAATTTGTGGCATGAGAGCCAGCCATCACCTTTATTAAAAAGAAAAAAAAAAAATAATGAAATGAATGAGGATGAAATAGCAGCTTTTCATGCCTCGAAAAAAAAATTGACATTTTCTTGCACTCTCTAGTGTTTTCAAAGCCACCATTGCCTCGCAGCGAACAAAAGTCTACCTTTGGAGAGTCATATACACGGAGAGACAGATGGTTTTGGAGGAGAAAGAAAAGGGGAAGTGACAGGTGCTCATGTCCAAGGACGGGAGGAGATGACAGCGACCGGTTCACTCCACTCCTCTTTTCCTCTCTTTTCTCCATCCTCACTTCTTGTCTGTGACAGTTAACCTGAAGACATGAATCTGATGATGATATCTTGTGACCACTGCCATGCTTAACTCACTACTTTGATACTTCTTGCTTGGATGGTATGTCAGGCTTTATGCTGACCAACTACTCTTCTCAGTTCTCCTCTGTGCCAAATCTCTATTTAAATTGTTCGGACAGGAGAAGAAGCCAAAAAGTTGTTTTTTTTCACATATGAGGATTATGGAGTGAAAAAAATAAAAGACCTAAAGGGAGAGCAGAACGAGAGCAGAACGAGTGACGCTTCATCATATCACAATTTATTTGGTGTTGTGTCGCCACTCTCATTTCTTCTCAACTTCTTTCTGTGCAGTTCTCCATCTTTCAGGTTAGCTGAGGGTCAAGACACTTTAGTTTGAGTCCACCAGGTTCATAATGTTAGAGTATGGCGGCAGGATGAAGGCCTGCGTTGTGTACCGTCATGTAGCTGTAAAAGAGCTGAGGTGATTTAGAGGAGTGGCTCTCCGCCGGTCTGCCCTCAGGATCCACATTTTTTCGCCAGTCATTAAGTTGTGACCCAAATTATGAAGCCACCCAAATTTATTTTACAAAAAAATTAAAAAACGATTACGCAGCTCCTTCATAAATTATTGAAAACATGAAATAAAAAAATAAACAGTTCAACAAAAGTGAAAATAGGGTGAAAAAAAAAATTTAAATAAAAAAAAGCAGACTTTTCAAACAAGTTTAAACTGGAGATCATCAGGTTTTAAGAATCTAAATGCAATGAAATTAAAAGTTAGACTGTTAGTTTTGGTTGATAGTGTTGCGTCATGGGAATCATGTCCTTTAAAACAAAAGCGCTGCCCCACGACCCACTTTTGAGCTGCGACCCACCAGTTGAAAACCACTGACACAAAGGGATCGGATTGAAGCAATTAGGTCAAAATCTCCTCATTGTTATAACAAAGTCAACACGGCTCAGTTACTATACTTCATCTTCATCTCTTTCCCTTTATGGGCTTCCTGGAGTTTGATCCAGCTGTGAGTTTGCCAGGCAACCAGCAAATCCAGGAAGTTAGCGAGCCTGGCACATAACACTGTGTAAAACCACAATGTTTTGTTTTAAGCTTTGGTTTTTGTAGTGATTAAACGGTGGTAACGGTGGTCGGTTTTTTTTTCCGTCTTTGTGCTGTGCCAAGCTGCCAACCGTCTGCAGTCAATTGCTTTAGATTTACCATATAGACATGAGGGTTGGAAATTTGAATTTATTTTTTTAATCTTCATAAAAGCTATGAGAGAGTGAAAGGGATTACTTTCAGGCAAACTGATGTATTCGTAGCCTCATTACTACCTAGCTAAGACGTGGAGTTACTTTGCCTTCGGTCTGTGAAACTAAGCAAAAACAGCTCAAAAGTTCAAAGGGTTAAAAGCTCTTGGTCACAGACTTGTGTGGAGAAAAAAACCCCACACAAACATGCTTGTTGGAAAACTGAAAAGTGCTGATGATCATGAAAACTCTGGAGCACACATAAGGGAAGACCACCTTGTGCATTTCTACCTCCAGCTCTCCATTCACTTGTTTTCTGTCTGTCTGGCTCACCGTGAAATTGATTATGGATTATTCAGGAGGAAGGCAGGTGCTCCCTCTCTTCTTTCATAAAAAAAGGTCGGATGAAAGCGATTAAACGTAAGAATGGACAGCAGAGCGGACAGATCCTCCATTGAGAAGAAAGAGGAAGATCACCTGTTTACTTTTACTTGAAAGCAGTGGCAGATGGATAGTGAGAGGGGCATATGAATGAGTGATATGGAGGCAGGGGAAGGCTGGATGGATGGAGTGGTTCAGGTAGCCCTACCTGGGATAATGCAGCCTAGCCGCTGGTTTTAATGGCGTGTAAAAGCCCGGGCCTCATCTTTTATTCAACTAAAGAGAGAGACTGCCAGGTGAAAACATATGTCCCAGGAGGATGCAGAAACACAGATATATGTATACGTGTATGTGTGTGTGTGTGTGTTTCAGAACCTGAGTGGAGTGTAAATACACACAGCATCTTAAGGTGTGTCAACTCAAAGAAGCACTTTAGGGGAGTTTGCTGAAGTCCGCATGGAACCAAGGTGTATTGGTACACTGGATGGGCTCTTATGTGGCATTGACTGTAGATGTATATTGGTATTTCTGGTCTACCACCATATAGCGACACAAACACACACATCGGGGTGTGTGTGTGTATGTGCTCATTTAGGTCCCTGTCCTTTGTGGGCACGCTACGAGACATATGCAAAGTGTTGCCTCCATATTCGCATGCACGCACGCACGCACGCACGCACACACACACACACACACACACACACACACACACACACACACACACACACACACACACACACACACACACACACACAGCCACTTGCAGGCATGTTGAGAGTGTGCGAGTGGCTGTTCCATATGCATGTGGCTGTTTTGGCCTCCTTCCCCGGGGCAGGATCTTGGGGTTCTGCCGGGGAGCAGGGCGATGGTAGCAAGAGTCCACTTCAGGCCAAGTGCGTGTTTATGCACATGTATGCAGCCGTCCGAGGTGAAGAGGAAAGCAGCCATTCGCATCGTGCCCAAGAAGGGTGTTTGTATGTGTGACAGTGCTCACACAGCTGCAGGCCGGTTGTGTGTGTCTATAAAAGTGCAGTTTGTTTGCCTTAAACGCAGAAAGGTTGGTTTGCCTGAACTGTTGTTTTCCTGAAGAAGAAAGAAATTCATCTGATATTCACGTCCACTGACGATGACTATTGATCCAAATGTCACAGAAATCTGTTGCAACACAAACACCAACTTTTTCAACTTGTATTCTTGAGGACATTAAGATGATGAGGAAAGTCAGTTAAAATAGAATAGTGTCTATTCATTTACCTGATTTATTGTATAAATAATTATGCGCAAATTTCCAACCTGGACATGTTGCAAATCCTAAAATTTGTGTTTCCTACTTTTCTGTTTTATGTCATAGTGAATTGAATATACTGTGGACTGTCAGTTTGAAGAGACCAATTTGGTTTGTAGAAACCATGATTTGGATTTTTCACTATTTTGTGTCATTTTCACAACTAAACATTTAATTGATTGGTCAGAAAAATTATGTAAATTTTGTTTTTTCTTATTGTTAGACACAAATGTCAATATGATTCTTTGGTGTCCCATTGATACTAGATTTTTGAGGCCGATACTGATATTAGAGAATATATAAATATTTTTTTTTATATAAAACACAAATTTGTGTCTTTATCTCCATTCTGTTCTGCAAAAAAAAAGAAGTTTTCATGTCGGCCAACATCTGTGAAAAATTGGCTTACAGATATATCGTTCAGGTTCTAGTTTTCAGACACACAGTTTTGACATTAATCACTTTTTGTGTGTGTGTTTTGCAGCCGTGATGGAGGTGATGAAGGGCATGCAGGAGCTCCATATGTCCCCCGATGTCGAGACTCTATCCAAATACATCCTCCCTGTGTTCCCCAGCATCGAGGCAGCTCGACAGGCCCTCAAGGTAACCCATAAGTCTGTGTGTGTGTTTACATGTGGCCATTGTTCATTGCAATGCGTTTTCTTTGACAAAACGCTGGCTTTTCTCTTCAGGGCGCCGACATCTCCCTGGATTCTGAGAGATTTCTGAATTCGGAGATTCGCTCTGTGGCTGCAAACAACCTGGCCGAACTGTACACCCTCCGTAAGCGCACACAACAGAATCTCTCCAGCATCTTGAGCAGCCATCATCATAAAAATTGCTGTTTTGCCGGCGGGCTAATTGGCCCAGCGTTAACACACACACACACACACACACACACACACACACACACACACACACACACACACACACACACACACACACACACACACACACACACACACACACACACACACACTTACCCACTTATTCCTCTGTGCTCATCAGGCCTTTTAAGAGATTAGGCTGTGTGAATATGAAAAAAGCGAGAACGAAAAGGCGCCTCATCTGACAGAGGGAAGGGATAGAGAAGGCTGTTAAATAATGGATGTCTCTTCCTGTTTTCTGTCTTTCATCTCCTTTTAGTCTCAAACATCCACCACTCATTTTCACATACATCGCTGTTTCCTCTTTTTGTATTTCAGAGAGTCCCCAATGAATTTTTTTAAGCTCACGAGATGAAAGTTTTTTTGTCCACATTTCATGTTTTTTAATCACAAATGTAAATATGCAATATTACCAGAAACACACACACAAAGCGCTGCCTTCAAAATGTTTATACAGAAAACAATGCTCCTTTACTGCTTCCAGCATCATGCATTTTAAAAATGTTCTGCCTTTTCTTTCAATTTTATGCCATTTAAAAGTTAACATTTTGTTTTTTTGTCCCTGAAATTAAAGAATTTAAAGGGTAAATTTTGGTCTTTCTTCCAAGATTATTTGACATTTGGTAGATTAAATCAAAAGAATAAAGTCAGGATGGGGAAAGTGAATGAGACACGCTGCTCTCTTCCTCAAAAATAACTTGTGTGCTTATAAGCAAGGCATTGTGCTCAATCTCTTTGAGTCTAATTGATCAATTCAATTATGTTATATAGCAAATTTATAAACAACATAAATTAACCATCAATAAACACAATTCAAACAAAACAGATAGACTTGAAACAATTAAGGAATTTAATACAAGTTAAGCAATATAACAAATTAAAAGAAATAAATATGAACAATGTGAAGCCTCAAAAACAATATGAAGCCAGCCTAGTATTTTGGCCAATTTAGTGTGTGGCTGAAAATCTGCTAAAGTTTAATCATTTTGTTTTACAGGTCCCCATATAACTACATCATAAACCATATTATTAAATCCACATGAAGACAAGTTGTTTCGGTCTTTTCTTTCTCTGTAATCACTCTCTGTCTCTGCTCTATTTTCCAGTGTCAGATCCCTCCTTCCCCTCACTGGACCTCAGTGTTTTCCGCAGCAGCCTCATCCTGGGCTTCAAAAAGTGAGTTGTCTGTTTTCATTTCTTTACAATTGTTCCATATTTCTCCATATTTTCCTTCAAAAACTCCTGACTGGATTTTTAGGGAGGCCTGTAGCACTTATGGAGGTCACTGCACCATATGCTATGAATATGACATGTGCAGCCTATCACACCATCCACAGTGTATGTGCATGTGGGCAGCTGCAGGGAACAACACTACATCACACACACGCACACACACGTACACACACAGATATACATGTGTGCCTCATGCATATGGAGGCCGTCATCCCTCAGCTCTCGCCCCAAAGCACCGTGGGAGATATGTAAATTAGCAGATGCCCACCACTGTCTCTCATACCTAGACCCCCATCCCGGTCTCAGTCTCTCAGTCTCTCACACACACACGCACACACACACACACACACACACACACACACACACACCCGCTGTGAGCCTTAGGACCAGGGTCTGACCCACGGGCTTTTGTTGAAGGGGTGTTTATGAATATTTACAGTTTAGCGCTGCACACCCACACAGAAACACTCCGGGCCCTGAGCGAGGCTGGAGGTGAGTCAAAGAGAAAAGTGCTGACTTGTCTGCAGGGACCAAAGTTATTTCTAACACTGAGTTGAAACACACTCAGCTAAGCTTAACTTTGAGCTTTTCCTTCAGCTAGCACATTCTTTGTCGTAGCTCGTGTGTTAATAAACTCAGTGGATGCTGATAATTTAACCATCATAACGGATAAAACAAAGATTATGTGGATTCTTTGCAGGACTGCAGTGTGTCCTTAAAAAAAAAAATTCAGTTTCATCTTTTTATTTTTTTTATTTTGAAGGAATACAAAACGTCCTGTTCTTGGCAACAACTTTTTTTGTTCAAGGACATGTGAAAAATAGTGCAAGGAGAGTAAAATATCTTTTTTCTTTTGAGTTGTGAGATGATCTGTAGCTTAAACAAATATCAGTGAAAAGATGTGTCGTAGCAACAAAGGATTTCACAAGTAAAATGAGTTTTTCCAGATTTCTTTCTGACTAGATCTTTGAAGTCAGAGTATCCACTAATTGTTCGCCTTTTTTTTTTGTCTCCGAGTCCGCTTCCTCTCCTCCATTTGCTCTGCTCTCATTGCATCAGCGCACACACACACACAGACACACACACCTACACACAGTATTGTGATGGTTAGGTTGCCTGACAGGGTCATAATTGGGCTTGTCACTTGGGGAATGTGTATGTGTGCACTTGCGAGCGCCGTGTCATTGCAATGCGGGACCTGCCCCTGTCAAAGACAAGGTCAGGGGATAATTTAATCATTAAAGACCTCTTCTTCTCTCCTCTCATCTCCCCCTCTCTCCTCCTCTCCACCAACTAGCTGACAACGCCAGAAATGTCACACATTGTCATCATTTAGCCCGTGTGTGTGTGTGTGTGTGTGTGTGTGTGTGTGTGTGTGTGTGTGTGTGTGTGTGTGTGTGTGTGTGACTTTGCGTTTGAGTGTGTCTTTTGTGGTTTCCCAGGCTTTTGTACTGCCGTCTCTCCGCTCTTGTACTGTGGGATCGAGAGTGTCAAACTGGAAAATCTGTCACTTTTTCTTGGTGTATTGTGTTGTACTACACTGTAAATTCAGTAGCTATGGCAACATGACACTCTCACTGCTTAGCTTACTTGAATTCAGACATCTCATCACATCACATCACAAAAAATACCATACTTAACTTATCGATTATTAAATCTAAACTCATTCATCCCAAATATGTTTTCATTTGTTAAGAACGGGATATTCCAAATTGCGGTACAAAATGGAAAAATGTTGGAGCAATAGATATAGGTTTTTTTATTTTTTCCTTTCAAAGAAGATTTATGTAATATGAATATTCACAGAATTAATACAATAATTACATTCTATTTTGTACCTCATACATTTGATCTACAGCCTCTTGAAAGAAGAGCAACAACAATTGAAATTTAGATTTTGAGTTCACAAACAAAATCGCTCAACTTTATTAATTGATTATTGTATTTTGTCAAACAACAAGAAAGGAGGAAATAAGAGCTGAGCACAGTTTATAGGGTTGGAGTTTTATGAAAAAGGATTTATTTGAGGTGTATTTTTCTCGATGTGTTGATGTCCTTTCATGTTTTGTAACCTTAAAACAAACCGTACGCTTTATGACCAAATTGCACATTAACTCCGACAAGTTGCCGTTTTGTTGACCTGATGCTGCTGGTGGATGTCGACCTGGTGCTCATGTGTTGTCCTCTACTGCCCCCTACAGGTCTACTGATGTGGAGAGCATGGTGAAGGTAAGGCATCGACGTGCCCACACTGTCTGGGAAGAATGATATATGTGATTTGAAAATGGCATTAGGTGCTGCTTTAAAAATGGAGGAATCCTTGTAAGATAAGCAGCTGTTATAAAGAATTTATTTACCACCTGCTACATACTCAGTTACATTTAAGAAGACTATCCAATATGACAAATGCTATCTAATGCCATTTATATAAGTCTCTTAATAATGAAGCACAGAATTTATTTATGTTAAAATGTAAATTTAAACCAATACAAAATGCAGTTTGTATATTAAGAGGGAAAAAGGAAGTTAAAAAAAACATGTGGCTTAACAGGATTGTCTGTCAGGTAATGAAACCCCTTTCCTCATCTGTGGTTACGTTATGCTTTCTCATACTGACTCTGTCTGAGTTTTTAACTGGGTTTGTGTTTAATTTGTGTTTCTCTTTCCCAGGTTACTGAGCTCTTGCACAAAGATGTGCGCTTCTCCAAGGAAAGCTCCAACCCTGCTGGTAAGAAAACATATATACACGCTGTTCTAATCGGCAAGACATGTCGTTGTATGCATGCTGTTTGAATGAGTGTAGGTGAGAAAGGGAGAAGGGAAGGATGCCTGTGCTTTTATCATCCATCTCATCAGTAGTCAGAGTTGCAGACTGCAGACTCTGTCACCTTCCAACTATAATTCAGATGACAAAAAAATGCTGTGTGTGTATTTCTGCTCGGTCTCGGTAGCAGTAGACTGGTGCCTGGCCCACTTCTCGTCATGAAGCCTGTGTGTTTTGTGTGTGTGTGTGTGTGTGTGTGTATGTGTGTGTGTGTGTGTGTGTGTGTGTGGAGCGTTAATGTCGCTCCGTGTCAGTGTGTGTGTGTGTGTGTGTCACAGAGAGTCCCAAGTGCTGAAACTGGTGTGTGTGCTGGTGGGAGCGATGGAGACTGTTATCCATGTCATATCCCGTTAGACGACATCTGCAAACGTGTGTTTGTGTGTGAGCGCTGAAGTAAGACGAAGCTGTCACTGCCAGCCGTCGTACATTCACTCAAACTGCGGCCCAAAAGCAGCCTCTGTCAGCAGGAAAGAAACAGCACCACACACTCTGCAGAGGTTACGGAAAAATAGGATAAATGCACAAATGGACGCAGTGACTGACACGGTGGCAAATGAAATGTATTCCCAAGACAACTGCTCACTGTGTGTGTGTGTGTGTGTGTGTGTGTGTGTGTGTGTGTGTGTGTGTGTGTGTGTGTGTGTGTGTGTGTGTGTAGACGCTGCATCCTTCTTCCTGTACAATCTGATCAGCAGCATGTCAGAAGAGCAGGTGCGGGAACAGGAAGACAAATTGCGGAGTTTCTTCAATCAGCTGCATGCTCAGGTACACACACATACACACACACACACACACACACACACACACACACACACACACACACACACACACACACACACACACACACACATGAGCTCACTGAAAACAAACTCACACACCACACATTCATACACTGATATACTGCATATCCAGTAAATTCATAACCTTCCCGCTTTAAAGGAGCTTACACTCTGATCTGAGATGATTTGCGGTGTGTAATCGGACTCGGATTACTCACAATACACACACACACACACACACACACACACACACACACACACACACACACACACACACATACACACACACACACACACACTCCACAGAATACACTTACATGACCGCCGTCCTCTGCTCCATTTCTGAAGAGTTGGGACGTCTAGACTTGTCGTGCAAGATTAAATCGTGTTTTACAACTTAAGGTTAAAGGTCACGTTTTAACTGGCTGTTTGGAGGTCAGTGAAACAGTTTGCTGGTCTGATGTGGAGCCTTCTTGTACGTCTTTAATGATCCTCACATCATTCATAAAAACAGTTTGGCAGACATTTCAGCCTAATAAGTGCTAATTCTGACCTGCATCTGCAGAAATCATCCTCACATAACACTTAATAAAAATTGATTGATTGACATGTAATGGGTGCAGTCAGGTTGCCAGTATAGTGTCCCGGGGTTTTCGGTAAGATAAACGCGTCGCTCCGCTCCTGTTTCTCAAAACGTGGTCATTTCTGGCTTAAAATGACCAAAATGGCAAAACCAAGACTTCAAACAGCAGTTCACAAACCACTGGGTGAAGCCACAGTGGGGTTACCTCTTGCCCAAAAGTTTCAGACTTTCCATTTGCAATAACATAAAGCAGACAAAGGTCAAAACACTCACAGCTGCAATCAGTAAATAGTTCCAGGTTCATTTTAATTGTGTCCACACTAGTTTACACACTGTTCATCACTCAACAAGCAGTAACAAACCAGAAAAAACAGACCTCACACACACACACACACACACACACACACACACACACACACACACACACACACACACACACACACACACACACACACACACACACATTCAGCAATCATTTTACAAGTTCAAGCATTGTGAAGCCATTGCTGAGATCATAGACTTCCAAAAGTGGTCTAAACCTTTGACCTTTTTAAGACACATCCTTCAACAGGTTCAGCTCCTGTAGGGCTGCTGTTGATCAGTGTTTAGTTGATGTTTATTTTTTTCCTCTTATCTCCATGCAGAATGTCACGATTTCAGTAAACATCTTCAGAGGCATCAGGAACCTCCTGGAGTCGTACCACACCCCCGAGCTCATCAAGGTACAGAGCCCAACCTGCTTTTTTTTACAGTTAGATACACTGCAAAATTTCCCAATACAGTATTTCAGAATCAGCTTTATTGACCAGGTATGTTTACACATACAAGCAATTTCTTGTGATGTTTTGTTATATCATCAGATTATTGAGAGTCAAAAAGACAACCTGACAATATGAATAAACTGAATATGTATTCTCTCTACGTATTCTTTTTGTACTTTTATTATAGATGCTCTAATGATGCAGATGATACCTGACTTTAAAACACCAGAAACTAGATGTCAAATGTTAACTCTGTGTGTGTGTGTGTGTGTGTGTGTGTGTGTGTGTGTGTGTGTGTGTGTGTGTGTGTGTGTGTGTGTGTGTGTGTCTCAGGATGTGTTCATTTTGGTGGACCACAAAGACCAAATGTCCAACGGCTCTGCGTCAGCATCAGGGACTGCTCATGTCATTGTAAGTAAGACAGCGTGATAAACGCACACAAAATGTTTTAAGAAATGAATGCAGCATCACAATTTACCCACTAACTTCCTTCAAGCTGTGTATTAACATGTTTGTGTTCATCAGGGAATCGAAGGAAAGCTGGTGGCACTTGAGTCTAAATTGGCAGAACTGAAAGCGGAGAACAAACCATTAAGCTTCATTCTCAAACATCTCATCCAGACTCTGAGTGCTGAGGAGGTAGGATTTGTTTGGAAATCTCAGCGCTTCTTTTTCTCTTTGGTGAAATTAGTGCCGCTGTCCGTGTGTTCCTCCTGAGAGTTTTGTTGTGTGATCAGAACCTGCAGCGCGCCCTTGAGCTGAAGCAGCAGCACGAAGACGAGATGACAATCGGCAGCTACGCCACCCTCATCAACCTGTGCTGCCGCCACAACAACATGGAGGAGGCGCTCAACCTGAAGAGAGAAATGTGAGGGGGGCAGGAAGTACACACGCACACACACACACACACACACACACACACACACACACACACACAAATACTCCACACACCCACAAGGCTGCGCTTCGGCCAGTAGTGGGCCATTAAAGTTTAACTTGAGTGGTATTAGGGGAGACATTAATGCAGGGTCCAGCCGCTCTGTTGACTGGCGAAAACACAGGAAACTCTCCCCTGCTTCCTCCTCTTCACTCACCACCTGGTTCCATCATCAGTCTGAGCACCGAGACCGTACAATAGATGTACCGCATTACTGTAAGTGGAATACCTTAATCAAGTCTGTCTCCGTCTGCTTTCAGGAGTCGTAAGGACTCGTCAGTCGCTCTGGATGCCGGTAAATACATCGCACTGGTCAAGATACTGTCTTTGAATGACAAAGTGGAAGGTAAGTTTCCCTATTACACAATTCAATGTGTAAAATCAACAAGCAACATTGTCCCCAAATACTTTGCAATTACAAAAGAACACACAGCAAGAAAATAACATAATAAACAACCACATTAAAACATCAATGTTAAAGAAATGTGGCAACCTGGGACTGTAGCAGCATAACGAACTATAAGCTTTAACAAATAGGAACGTTTTAAGCCTTATTTTAAAAGTCTAAACGAACAATTTTTACTTTTAAGTGTGATCAGTCTGACAATTTCTCTGACTAATCATGTAACCCGTCGAGTAAACAGTAAAGTTTCACACCACAACCCTCTCAGAGCGGAGGTCACTTATTCAAACTGTTTTTTGAAACTGTGTTGGACAAAAGAAGCAAAGATATTCAACAGCATTTTTTATCTCCAACCCTTAATCACTTATGAAATATTGGTTAATTAGTCAATTGACTAATGGATTGATTGACTTTTCCAACCTGCACTTAGTTCCTCGCTACTTTTTCTCTGATAGTAGATCAGACTTGAAGTTCAAAGCCGGTGTGTGTGTGTGTGTGTGTGTGTGTGTGTGTGTGTGTGTGTGTGTGTGTGTGTGTGTGTGTGCGTGTGTGTGTGAGCTTCTGGGTGTGTATGTGTCACCAACTCTGTCACAATCCGTCTCTCTCCCTCCCTCAAACCACATTAGCTGGCCATTTCCAGAATGCTACGGTGGGTTTCCTTCAGCCCATCGAAGACCCAATTACCATCAGTTTTGCCGCTCTGCTTTTTGCACTCAATGACAGGCAAAATGTTTCCCTTGTCTGTCCTCTCCTCTCCTCTCCTCCCCTTCGCGCTCTCTCTCCGTCTCTGTCTCCGTCTCTCGACCTGACCCTCTCTCTCCCGCTCTGTCGCAAAGCGTGTCATTCTCTTATTCTCCCCCCCCCCCCCCCCCCCCCCCCCCCCCCACACACACACACACACACACACACACACATCAGCGTCAGTGAGAAATGAGAGAGGGGGGAAAATTACAGGACTGTGTGTATTTTTCCAGAATTATTGAAATCCGCCTTGATGCTAATGGCAGATCATGTCCGCCGAAGTGCTTGAGCATTTCACACACGCACGCACGCACACACAAACACACGGCGAACACACAAATTTGCATGTGAATTCAAGCAAAAGGCATTTGGTGGCATGACGGTTGGTGTGTGTCGGGGTGTGTATAGGCAGTGCTAACGCATTTGCCATTAGCCGGAGTGTGCATATGGAGGGGACGCTTGTCAGCCACATTAGCACACATCGCTAACCTTGACGTTAGCCTGTCCCCACCCAGACGCTGGTCCGCCCGGCTCCCAGCACACACCAGACCCAGCTGAGGATCATGTCTCCTGGCATCTTGCTGTATTTCTCGCCCTCACTAATGGCTTTGTTGTTTTTGCCCTTGGTTCAAAGCCTCCCGTCCCACCTCGCCAGCCAACTTTGTTTTTCCAGTACTTCATCCTTCCCACTTTATTCTTGTAACCTTCCTTCCACCGTTGCGCTCTGACAATTCTTCCTAATTAATTCCTCCTCTTCTACCCAATTACTTTTCCTCTGCTGCTCACTGCTCATCAACATCATTGTCCTTTAACCCTCACATCTATCCGTGCATCCATCTTTCTAAAATATCCATCTCTATCCATGTGTTATTTTTCTGCAAGATTAGTGTGAAAAAAACAATTCTAGCGGTGTTGTACAATACAGTTTCATTAAATGTGTTGGGCTCGTTGCCTCCAAATTAGCAATAAATAGAAAAGAAAGACAAAAATGTAACTGTATATACATATTTATACAGCAGACACATTTACACACTCTCATGCGCACAGCACCTGTTAAGCATGACAAGCCCATCTTTTCTATCCAACAACAGAAACGATACCTATAACAGTGCATTATACAGAGATTATGACACAAAATATGTACTCGGGAGTCCTGTAATACCGGCTGCACCACCTACAACATTTCCTTGTGTGAAAATACACAGCTCACTCATTCATGCTCGCTAAACTTGTTTACATCAATTCTTTTCTTTTTTTTTAACCAAAGTCACTGCAGTCATTCACACCAAAGAATAATCAATACAATGATTAACTTGTCTCAATGTTACTATGAAACAGCTCATTTGGTTATCCTGCAGGTTCATTTCTGTCTTGTTCATATTTCTTATGCCAACACTGGCAGGTGGTAAAGTGCTAAATTATAACATGCTGGTTATTATTTATTTCTTAACACTGTAATCTCCCACAGTTAGAGGCAAAAGAAAACATCCATCTATGCATTATCTAGACCTTCTTTACCCTGAGCAGGGTCACTGGGGTCTGGACACCCTGGACAGGTTGCCTGTCCGTCACAGGGCCAACACAGAAAAATGCTCACATTTAGAATCACCTATTAACCTAACATGGATGTATTTGCACTGTGGGAGGAAGCTGAAGTAAACACAGAAAACCCACGCAGGCAAAGGACCAACATGCAACTCCACACAGAAAGGCCCCAGCTGAGGTTCAAACAGCAGTGCTAAACCCTGCACGACTGTGCTGCCCACCAATGGGAAAACCAATTATGCAAAATCCAGTGTTTGGCACTGAAACCGCTGAAAAATACACACACAAAAAAACAAAACAGCAACAGCTACGCCAAAACGTGTTTGACCTCGCTTTGGTTTTAAACCTTTAAGAACGCTTCTTGATACAAATATTTTTTCTAATTATCGATGATTAGACCACCTCTTTTTTTTCATCTCACATCAGATTAAGTGCATCCTTTAATCTATCGATCATTTGACCCGTTGCACCTGCTGCATGTGTAAACATGGGCTTTAGGAGGCTGAACACCCCCCATTTACATCTTTCTACCTCCTCTCGTTCCAGTTGTTCAAATCCACCTCTCCTCTATCACCGAGCGTCTCTTTGACCTGCCCTTGTCCCTCTTCCTCCATCTGTCCATCCTCCCACTTTGGTAAACACAACTTGTTCTGGCTTGAGGTGGTCCTGGACTCGTCTTTGGTGCAGCGCGTGTGTGTGTGCGCGCGTGTGTGTGTGTGTGCGCGCGTGTGTGTGTGTGTGTGTGTGTGTGTGTGTGTGTGTGTGTGTGTGCGTGTGTGTGTGTTTTGGGAAAGAGACATCACTAGCAGTCAAGTCATGGAACATTAGATGAACCATTGGGCTGTGTGATGTTTGTTTACCTGGGCTGTCTGTCTCCCCATCTCTTGATGTGTGTGTGTGGTCTGGCTCGCTGTGCTGGCCATGATGCTCGGCTGAGCTGATGGATATGCATACTGGCTAAACGGACGGATAAAGGGGGGAGATGGAGGGAGAGCGCCGTGGGGGAGGTTTGGACGGTGGACGGAGGCATGTTAGCTGGTGTAGCTCCATTTGGGCAGATCAGCTCCGAGCCATTGGTCTCGGTGATTAGCGGGTCTGTCAGATAGTGATGGAGAGAGGTACGGATAAACGGGAGGAAGGAGGCATGGAGGGAGGAAGAGCCAAAGAGAGAGAATAGGTTACATTTGAAATGATAAACAGTACAGACCTGACAGCAGGTCAGGTCATTACACAGAAATTGTTTAGTGTTGATACCTCCATCTGGGATCAGCTTGTTTTTTTTGTTTTTTTGGGGAAAACCTCACTAGTTGTTGGTGGTTTTGTTTCAGTGATCTTTGACTGTGTTTCCACTCATCCCTAGAAAATACCAGGTCTATATCTTGAAGGGCTGGATTTTACGTTTTTTTTTTGGCATCTTTTCTGTTTATTGTATCGGCCAAATATGATTAATCACAGTTTTAAAAGAACTCCTGCTGGAAAAACAACTGTGCAGTAAAATATCTCAACAACTACCAGATGCAATGCAATAAACTTCTTTCCTGACATTTGTGGCCCAATACAAACATCGCATCCTTCGGCACCACTTTTTGACTTTCCTCTGTCCATGTAGAAGTTATAAGACTTTTCAAACATTGGGAATTTATCCTCTCATGCTTCATGAGGCATCAGCCTGGTGGTTAAAGCGAGCTTACAGCACTCCACACTTCAGGGATACCTCCAGCAGGCACACTCCAGGCCTGACAGCAAAATAAACTCAAAATTATTTTTCTTTCTTCTTTTTTTTTTTTTTTTTTGCTTCATCCTACTGTGAAGCAGCTGCAAGCACCTGGAACGCGCTATTTTCACTCAGCTTCTGTTGAGAGACAAGTTTGAAGCACTGAATTACAGCACCCTCGTGGCAGAG